>NC_086446.1:406482762-406647762 GCF_028390025.1 Pseudophryne corroboree
CCTGATGCCCTGTCTACATTTTGCACACCTACTCATATCTGCCTAGGTGACAAGCAGGCACACTCCTGAGTTTGTTCCTTGCTAGCTGGAGGCACAATTTGCGTGTGCTCTGCCTCTGGCACACACTCACAAGCCGGCTGACAGGCCTACATTTGATATTTTGGAAATGGCTTACTTTGGTGCACTTTTGCATTCACTTATTGGGTTAATCTTTTAAAATGTAAGAAATGATAAAGGGACCTGAAAGGTGTTCTGCAATGTAACATTTTGTGTCTAGTTCGTGTCTGCGTATATTGCACTAAATCTATTTAAATATAATTCATTTTGTTTTGGAATTATTAAGTTTGAGGTGGAGAGATGACATCCAAGGTGAAACAGCAGAAAGGCAATCAGTGACATGGAGCAATATAGATGGTTACAAATCTGGGGAGGATAGGTAGAGTTGAGTATCATCCATGTACAGATGAGGTATAGATTGAGAAAACCAGAGGACCTAAGACTGAGCCTTGCAGTACTCCAACTGATAGAGGCAGTGAAGAGGAGGTGGATTCAGAGAAGCAGACACGAGAAAAGCGATTAGATAGATAGGATGCGAATCAAGAAAGGGCTTTGTCTTGAAGACCTAGTGATTGTAGTGTTTGTATGAGGGAATAGTGGTTAACAGTGTCAAAAGCAGCAAAAATATCTAAAAGAATAAGAAGTGATTAATGGTATTTGAACTTAGCAGTGGCCAGATCATTCACTACTTTAGTCAGTGCTGTCTCTGTGTAATGTTGGGAACGATAGCCTGACTGAAGTGGGACTAATAAGTTGTGGTAGTTAAGAAAGTGTGTGAGGTGAGTGTAGGCAAGTCTCTCAAGTAGCTTAGAGAGCCATGGGAGCTGAGAGATGGGATGGTAGTTTGAGAGAAGGTTTGGGTCAGAAAATATACAGGTGTGACATCACTGAGGGATGGGGGCAACAATGTTAGAGGCTCAGTCTAATCTGTAAAGAACCAACGATATGACAGACAGCAGTAACAGTGGTGGCGGACTTAACTCATAAGTGGCCTATTTATCATCAACAATTTTTTCAAGATGGAGATGAACCATTTTGGTCCCTATTTCAAGCATGGATCCTCCAGTAACATATTCTTTACTGTTCGCTGTAACGTCTTAGGACCTCAGTGACTGTGCACATTTCCCCATGACAAGCATTGTACATTGTGTCAGTCAAATTGCATATTTCGATATTTAGACTACACTATGGCATTTACTAATAGATGCGTCTACGATGCATGCGTCAAATGCGCATGCTATAGCTAATACAGTAGGGCACGAATGACCGTAACGGCAAGTTACTGTGCACATTACGGTAGAAGACGCATTTGTTAATAAACATCATACTGTAACACAATAGCAAATATTTCTTACATACACTCAAATGTGTTACATCCAGAAATGTTTATCAAATAATGTTCTAAACATATCAGATTGTTTTGTCCAATCAGGCATTGTGTCCATGGAAGATAGACCTTTGATTGATTGAATGTGTAACTACCATTGTTTGTCTCAATTGTTAGCATGAACAATTGAGGCTTGGTGCTGTTCCCATTGATCCCATGCTGTCATCTCTAACAAACAAGAAGCCATATACCACACAATAGCCAAAGATATGCAGATTCCTGAATGTGTGCTTAACACACATTCATGCCAGGCGACCATGAAGTAATATTCAATTTAAAACAGATATTGATACTTGAATTAATAGTGATATGTCATATGTATTATGAATTCTGGCTTTACAGTTTACACAGTACTGACCTGTCCCCTACACAATGAGTTACACATAGCCTTTACACAACTGGTCAACTGTGTATATATATATATAAAATGAATTTTATGGTAAGAACTTACCTTTGTTAAAACTCTTTCTGCGAGGTACACTGGACTCCACAAGGAATGGACAATGGGGTGTAGAGTAGGATCTTGATCCGAGGCACCAACAGGCTCAAAGCTTTGACTGTTCCCAGAATGCACAGCGCCGCCTCCTATATCACCCCGCCTCCCTGCACATGATCTCAGTTTTTAGTTAACCAGTCCAATGCAGTAGCAGGAAAAGAGACGACAAAGGTTAGTAGCCACAACACCGCATTTTCACGACAGGAGACGTGTCAGCGGCTAATGCCATACCAACCCAAAGAAGCTAAGTGCGTCAGGGTGGGCGCCTTGTGGAGCCCAGTGTACCTCGCAGAAAGAGTTTTAACAAAGGTAAGTTCTTACCATAAAACTCATTTTCTGCTGCGGGGTACACTGGGCTCCACAAGGAATGGACAATGGGGATGTCCTAAAGCAGTTCCTTATGGGAGGGGACGCACTGTAGCGGGCACAAGAACCCGGCGTCCAAAGGCAGCATCCTGGGAAGCGGCAGTATCGAAAGGCATAGAACCTCTTGCACAATTGTTCAAGGGTCGCACCACGTTGGGCCCCCCAAAAGGTCCAACAGACCGAGTAGAATGGGCCTTAATGTGATCAGGATCAGAGAGACCAGCCTTCACATAAGCATGTGCAATCACCATTCTAATCCATCTGGCCAGAGTTTGCTTGTAAGCAGGCCAGCCCCGTTTGTGAAACCCAAACACAACAAAAAGAGAATCAGATTTCCTAATAGGAGCAGTTCTCTTCACATAGATACGGAGAGCCCGTACCAAATCCAAAGACCGCTCTTTGGGAGACAGATCAGGAGAAACAAGTGCCGGAACTACAATCTCCTGATTAAGGTGGAACGAAGAAACCACCTTAGGTAGATAGCCGGGACGAGTCCTAAGAACCGCCCGGTCATGGTGAAATATCAGATATGGGGAACTACAGGACAAGGCACCCAAATCCGACACTCTTCTAGCTGAAGCAATAGCCAGCAGAAACACCACCTTAAGGGAAAGCCACTTAAGGTCAGCTGAACCAAGAGGTTCAAACGGAGACTCTTGTAACGCCTCCAAAACCACCGACAAGTCCCAAGGAGCCACAGGCGGGACATAGGGAGGTTGGATACGCAACACGCCCTGAGTAAAGGTATGCACATCAGGTAAGGTCGCAATTTTTCTCTGAAACCACACCGACAAGGCAGATATTTGAACCTTGAGGGAGGCCAGACGCAGGCCTAAGTCCAGGCCCTGCTGAAGAAAAGCCAATAACTTGGCTATACTAAACTTGGAAGCGTCATAATCGTTAGATGCCCACCAAACAAAGTAAGAATGCCAGACCCTATAGTAAATCTGAGCCGAAGCCAGTTTCCAGGCCCGCAACATAGTTTGAATGACCGCCTTAGAAAACCCTTTAGCCCTTAAGACGGAAGCTTCAAGAGCCACGCCGTCAAAGACAGCCGGGCTAGGTCCTGGTAGACACATGGGCCCTAAACGAGGAGGTCTGGGCGTTGTGGAAGTAGAAGTGGATGCTCTGACGATAGGCCTTGCAGGTCTGAGAACCAGTGCCGTCTGGGCCACGCTGGAGCTATGAGAAGCAGAATTCCTTTTTCTTGCTTGAACTTCCGAATTACCCTGGGCAGGAGTGACACCGGAGGGAACACGTACGGCAGCCGAAATCTCCACGGTACCGCCAGCGCATCCACAAATGCTGCTTGAGGATCCCTTGTCCTTGCTCCGAAGACCAGAACCTTGTGATTGTGTCGAGACGCCATCAAATCTACATCTGGAAGGCCCCACCTTTCCACTAGGAGTTGAAACACTTCTGGATGGAGGCCCCACTTACCGGCATGCACGTCCTGACGACTGAGAAAGTCCGCTTCCCAATTTAGGACTCCCGGAATGAATATTGCCGATATGGCCGGTAGATGGCGTTCTGCCCACTGTAGAATCCGTGAGACTTCCTTCATTGCTAGGCAGCTTCGAGTGCCGCCTTGATGATTTATGTAAGCCACTGTGGTGGCGTTGTCCGACTGTACTTGAACAGGATGGTTCTGAATTAAATGCTGGGCTAGGTTCAAGACATTGAAGACCGCCCGCAACTCCAGAATATTGATCGAGAGGAGGGACTCCTCCTTGGTCCACCGCCCCTGAAGGGAGTGTTGCTCCAGCACCATGCCCCAACCTCTTAGACTGGCATCTGTCGTCAACAGGACCCAGTCAGATATCCAGAACGGATGGCCCCTGCACAGTTGTTGGTCCCGGAGCCACCAGAGCAGCGACAGACGGACCTCCGGAGTCAATGAAATCATTTGAGACCTGATCCGGTGAGGCAGGCCGTCCCATTTGGCTAGAATCAGCCTCTGGAGAGGGCGAGAGTGAAATTGAGCGTACTCCACCATGTCGAATGCTGACACCATGAGGCCCAGCACCTGCATCGCCAAATGTATCGACACTTGCGGACGAGATAGGAAGCAACGAATCCTGTCCTGAAGTTTCAGGACTTTCTCCTGAGACAGGAACAACCGCTGGTTGTGAGTGTCCAATAGTGCTCCCAGATGCACCATGCTCTGAGCAGGGATCAGGGATGACTTCTTCCAGTTGATGAGCCACCCGTGGGCTTGCAGAAACCGGACCGTCACATCTAGATGACGCAAGAGCAGTTCTGGGGAATTTGCCAGGATTAACAAGTCGTCCAAATACGGCAGTATCCTGACCCCTTGACGGCGGAGTACCACCGTCATCACCGCCATGACTTTTGTAAAGACTCGCGAAACTGGTAATTGCAGTTGCCAATCGCAAATCTCAGGTATTGCTGATGAGACACTGCTATAGGAATATGCAGGTAAGCATGATGTATATCCAGGGAGACCATGAAGTCCCCAGGTTCCAAGGCCAGAACTATAGAGCGAAAGGTTTCCATTCGGCACTTGGAAACCTTCACAAACCTGTTCAACGCCTTGAGGTTGAGAATGGGCTGGGAGGACCCATTCGGTTTCGGGACTAGAAACAGCGGAGAATCTGCGCAAGAGGCACCTGTACTATGACTCCTGTATCCAGGAGGGTCTGTACCACCGAATGTAGAGTGTTTGCCTTTGTCTTGTCCAACGAGACATCTGTCTGGCAAACTCGATGAGGGGGTCGGTTTTTGAAGGCTATGGCGTAACCTCGAGTGACGACTTCCCGTACCCAGGCATCTGAAATGGTCTTCAACCATTCCTGGGTATACCCTAGAAGCCGGCCCCCCAGCCTGGGATCCCCCAGAGGGAGGCCCGCCCCGTCATGCGGCAGGCTTATCGGTCTTGGAAGCTGGCTGACGGGCCGCCCAGGCTCTTTTGGGCTTAGGCTTACCAGGTTTGGAAGTGCGGGCCTGCTTGTTGTACGCCTGACCTTTTGCTTTACCTGAAGGACGAAAGGACGTACCTTTAGCCTTCGACACAGAAGGAGCAGTACTTGGCAGACAGGCAGTTTTGGCAGTAGCCAAGTCAGCCACAATCTTATTTAAATCCTCCCCAAACAGAATATCTCCCTTAAAAGGGAATACCTCCAGGGTTTTTTAGAGTCCAGATCCACAGACCAGGATCTCAGCCACAATATCCGGCGAGCCAGGACTGACGTAGTAGAGGCTTTGGCTGCCAGGATACCGGCATCAGAAGCCGCCTCTTTAATATAACGAGAAGCTGTGACAATATAAGACAAGCATTGTCTAGCATGGTCAGAGGAGATTTCAGCATCTAACTCCAAGGCCCATGCTTCAATGGCCTCTGCAGCCCAAGTAGCTGCAATAGTGGGCCTTTGTGCAGCACCCGTGAGGGTGTTAATCGCTTTCAGACAACCCTCCACACGTTTATCCGTAGGCTCTTTTAGAGACGTGACGGTGGTGACCAGTAGAACTGAGGAAACCACCATCCTAGCCACATGTGAGTCCACTAGAGGAGGCGTTTCCCAATTCTTAGACAGCTCCGGCGCGAGGGGATAGCGAGCCAGCGTCTTCTTTTGAGGCACAAACTTCGTACCCGGGTTTTCCCAGGGTTCCTGACGTATATCAATTAGGTGGTCAGAGTGAGGTAAAACTTGTTTAATCACCTTCTGACGCTTGAACCTATCTGGTTTCTTAGGAGGAACGGATGGCTCAGGATCATCCGTAATCTGTAAAATTAACTTAATAGCCTCCAAAAGATCAGGAACATCCACATGTGAACCACCCTCCCCATCAGCCGTATCTGAGTCAGAACCTGTGGGGTCAGTGTAAGTGCCGTCTTCATCCAACGAGGTGTCAGTGACAGCAGTGGATTGTGAGGAGACAAGCACTCGCTTAGAGGACCCCTTGGACGTAGGCGAGCGACGGTCAGACTTTTTAGTAGTCAGGGACTGGTTCAACTTCTGTATTTGAGCAGATAAATCGTCCGCCCACGGCGGGTTAGCTGCAGGGACCACAAACGGTTGCACCGGCATTGGGGGTCCCATAGGGGGTGTTAGTTTATGAACTAGCGTATGCAGAAACGTGGAAAAAGCGGCCCACGGCGGGTCATTATTTGCCCCCGTTGCCACCGTCCCACTGGGGGGCAAGGAGCCTCCAGAACCAGAGCCCAAAGCTGCTAAATTCTCCTCATAGGTATCTGCGGCTTCAGCAACACCGGCAGTGTGTTCAGCCCCAGAACCGTTAAGGCCCGTACACACTGGTCGATGTATCGGCCGTTCTCTTGAACGGCCGATACATCGCGGGACCGTCGGCCAGTGTGTACGGGCGATACGTCTGTGAACTCCGTCGTTCACAGACGTATCGCGTCGGCCGCGCAGCACAGCCGATAGCCAATATATCTAACGATATATTGGCCCGTCGCTGTGTGTGTACGGGGCGGTCGTCCGACCGCCCGTACACATGCTGCGGCGGCCGGCGGTGATTGACAGGTGAACTGGGCGGGCGCGAGCGCCCGCCCGCCCAGTTCATGACGTCAGTCCCCCGACGGATCGGGCTGTGTGTATGCACAGCACACTGCCCGATCCGTACATAGATATATCTGCAGATCAATTGATCTGCAGATATATCTAATAGTGTGTACCCACCTTTACCCTCAGAAGCAGACATGATATAACTTGCAGTATCAGGTAACACAGTACAATTTGTCAGCAGCACAATACCTCTAGCCCAAACCCCTGCACAGTGTAGTCAGCACCAGCAGAGATAAAGGAGAGATATGGTGACTAAATCACAGAGAAAAATACGTAATGCAGTATATCTTTGTGAAAATCCTATATTAAATAAAACCTGACGCACCAAGCCCCCTGAGGTTATAGAATATAGGGATAGCAGGTTGAGTGAAAGACACGAAATGGACATCACTCAGCTATCAAATGCACACACAAATAGTCACAGTCTGTACAATGCAGAGGTTATTACTAACAATAATACTGCACTGGACTAGCTTACAGAGCTATATAACAACAATAGATATAACAGTACACAGTAAGAACTGGATGTATATCACAGGGTAATTGTACTAGGAAATCCTGACTAAGTGCACTCTTTCTTAACTAACACTGACTAAAAAAGGCAGGTAGAATACTTAAGTGTCTTGTAAAGTCACAGCACTGACAACCAGGTGGCTTTACATAGGAGGATTTGCCCAAGCACTCCCTGACACTGCCAGGGAGTGAGGGAGAGACAACAATGCAGCTCCAGGGCGGGAACATTTGCAGAAAATGGAGCCCTGGGGCTGGAGGAGGTGCTTCAGGTCCAAGCTCTATCCCCCTGCTGGCAAAACCACCGGGTACTGCGGGCTCTAATAAAACGGTTAATAGAGAAAACCTGACCTGTCCTATGCCCTGGTGATCTAGTGGGATCGCCTGTACTGCCACAGTGTCCACTGCCAGCGTGCGCGGCCCGCCTCCCACTGACCGCGCCGGATCGCGATAAAGACCGGGTCCCGCAAGCGGGACCCACTTACCACCTCCAAAAGTGCGGCCACGCGATCCCGGAGACATGTAACACTGCTGCTGCCCTTGAAGTCTTCACTTTTTTCCTCAGAAAAAAGCTCTTCTTAGGGTTGCCTGGAGCAGCCCGTCTGTTAAGTGCCTGCTACTGCAGCACCAACTACAAAACTGAGATCCTGTGCAGGGAGGCGGGGTGATATAGGAGGCGGCGCTGTGCATTCTGGGAACAGTCAAAGCTTTGAGCCTGTTGGTGCCTCGGATCAAGATTCTACTCTACACCCCATTGTCCATTCCTTGTGGAGCCCAGTGTACCCCGCAGCAGAAATATAGGTATCGTTTCATTAGATATCCAGCCATACATGTAGTACAGAGACGGAACTGCATAAGGACACCGTGTGTAGGATCAAATTGTTCAGGGTCACTTTAGTAATAATCCGTTGGTGTTGCAACGATATTGTCACATATTGCGGCAACAAGTTATTAGCGATACTGGCTTCATGTATATTCCTGTATGATAATGTGGTCAGTTTGAACTGGTCTTTAGGCAGGAGCTCAGAGGAGAAGATCTGCCTCCCCTGCAGTGCACATGGTTTTGCCCAACTGCTAAAAATGTTCCTGCTGCGATCAACTTGGAATTACCCCCAGTGTTCGAACTGACCAACGACCCACGGTGTACTGAATATGTCCCGCCCCTAGACCAATGGAAAAAGATCTTACATTCCCCATTGTATTTTTTTTTGGAACAGTGTATAAAAGTACATGCACCTGGCCCAGGTTTCAGTCACCTTTTTCTCAGAGGTCATCTTGTTAGACGACTGAGGCCTGGAATCCAGTGGTGCAGCGTATGTATTTGGTCTGTTACCTGTAAGCCTTAGTGTATTATAATGTACTTGCATTTCTCTGCATACTTGTGTTTATTGTTTGATCAATTGTTACTGCATTCTGTACCTGTTTTTTCCCTTTTCTCTTTATTAAAAGTTTTGCGGGTTGGAGTGTAGTACACTTGTAACGTGTTCATTTAAGGTATAGTGGCGCACTTTTACTTACCAGAGTTGCATCTGGTTACATTAACATTCAATTGCAATGGTTTTTAAATATTAATAACTTTTACAGTTATAACTTTTACAATTGGCCAGCCAGACACTTCTGCACCAGAACGGCAGGTTTTTCAAGCAGCAGTCCTTGCTCCAGATTCTGGATACACTGCTGGTAGTATTTGAAATGATGTTTGTGATCGGCAAATCTGCCATTTTTAACATGTTTAGTTTCCCCCAACGAATCACGATTATCACTTTGCCGGCTGGGTCAGGGAATTGGTGCTCAGATGCAGGGGTAGCTCTAGAGGTGGGGCTGCAGAGCAGTCCAAAATTCAAATAGGGTAGCCACACCAACTACAAGTCCTGGACAGCAATCTTTGGCCTCACCCTTGTTTGGCTGTCAAAAACTCTGATGTTGGGCAGCATAAAACGTGCATACTGTACTATGATTAATTTTGTCAGTTTAATTAAACTACCAGTAGGAAAGAGGGGGTAAGATGAGTCAATTTTTTTTATGTTTTATGGATTGTAGGGAGGAAGCCCATGCAGAAATGGGGAGAACATGCAAACTCCATAGAGAAAGGGACCTGGTAGTAACTGAACTCATGACCCCAGTCCTGTGTTACAACAATGCTAACCATTTTGCCATCATGATGAAATCTCACTAATTTTTTATTAAAACTTACTTATGGTCATTTAAATCAGAGGAATCACTGGGTGTTGTGTCACTTGGTGTGCTTAACAGAGTACTCTGCGTGTGCTGATTTCACGTTCCCCAGGAAAGGGGCATGGCCTTGTGGGAAGGCGCATGGCCTCATAGCACACCCACATTTTCATCACTACGGGGGCATGTCCAGAATTTCCAGAGATGCTCGGCTGATCCTTGAGACTCCCTTGTCAGTGATAGTCACTGTAGAGGAGCCGGCATTTTTGTGTCATCCCTCTGAGGGTGACACCTGGGTGTGGTCCGCACCCCCAATGTGACACTTGTGCTCTAAATACCATGATTTCAAAGTTACCATTTCTTTATGTTTTGATTTATGGTAAACCTTTATTCTTTGGTAGCACCTGGGATTTAATCCAGTCTGACAATGTGGCAGCAGAATTCTGTCTGTGCACCAACAGACACAAAGGGCCTGATGCAGAATTTGAAGTGTTTTGCTCTAAAATTGCCTGCATGCAAAAACTTCTGTATAGTCACCTGCATATGTGAGACCCCTAGTGGTAGGTGTTCTGTGTGGGGTGGATTGTACCTGGTCTCAGAAGGCTCTTCTTTGTCTTCTTCCTGTCATGGTATGTGAGCAGAACAGAGAACCTCCAAATCTACAATACAAGGCAGACACCGGGGAGTAAAGTAATGATTTACTTTATTAAAATGCAACACTTCATCACTGTAACTATTCAAATGTAAAAGTCAGTAATAAGGGTAGAATAAAACAATCTTTCAATTGCATAGACCAGTATAAGGGGCTAATTCAGGACGAATCGCAAATCGTGTTCCACCCGGAATTTTTGCGTGGGTGCCGTGGGCGCATGCCCAACAGGCCCCACCGCGCATGCATCCGCATTTTTTGCGGGGGGGGGGGGGTGACAGAAAATAAGATTTTACTCACTGGTAAATCTATTTCTCGTAGTCCGTAGTGGATGCTGGGGACTCCGTAAGGACCATGGGGAATAGACGTGCTCCGCAGGAGACTGGGCACTCTAAGAAAGAATTAGTACTACTGGTGTGCACTGGCTCCTCCCTCTATGCCCCTCCTCCAGACCTCAGTTAAGGAAACTGTGCCCGGAAGAGCTGACATTACAAGGAAAGGATTTTGGAATCCAGGGTAAGACTCATACCAGCCACACCAATCACACCGTATAACTCGTGATAACATACCCAGTTAACAGTATGAACAACAACAGAGCATCAAACAACAGATGCCAACATAACATAACCCTTTTATTAAGCAATAACTATATACACGTATTGCAGAAAGTCCGCACTTGGGACGGGCGCCCAGCATCCACTACGGACTACGAGAAATAGATTTACCAGTGAGTAAAATCTTATTTTCTCTAACGTCCTAGTGGATGCTGGGGACTCCGTAAGGACCATGGGGATTATACCAAAGCTCACAAACGGGCGGGAGAGTGCGGATGACTCTGCAGCACCGAATGGGCAAACACAAGGTCCTCCTCAGCCAGGGTATCAAACTTATAGAACTTTGCAAAGCTGTTTGAACCCGACCAAGTAGCTGCACGGCAAAGTTGTAATGCCGAGACCCCTCGGGCAGCCGCCCAAGAAGAGCCCACTTTCCTTGTGGAATGGGCTTTCACTGATTTTGGATGCCAGCCGCAGAATGAGCCTGCTGAATCGTGTTACAGATCCAGCGAGCAATAGTCTGCTTTGAAGCATGAGCACCCAGCTTGTTGGCTGCATACAGGATAAACAGCGAGTCAGTTTTCCTGACTCCAGCCGTCCTGGCTACATAAATCTTTAAAGCCCTGACTACATCAAGCAACTTGGAGTCCTCCAAATCACGAGTAGCCACAGGCACCACAATAGGTTGGTTCAAATGAAAAGATGACACCACCTTCGGCAGAAATTGCGGATGAGTCCGTAATTCTGCCCTGTCCATATGGAAAACCAGATAGGGGCTTTACATGACAAAGCCGCCAATTCTGACACACGCCTAGCCGAAGCTAAGGCCAATAACATGACCACTTTCCACGTGAGATACTTTAGCTCCACGGTCTTAAGTGGCTCAAACTAGTGAGATTTCAGGAAACTCAACACCACGTTAAGATCCCAAGGTGCCACTGGTGGCACAAAAGGGGGCTGAATATGCAGCACTCCCTTTACAAACGTCTGAACTTCAGGAAGCGAAGCCAGTTCCTTTTGAAAGAAAATGGATAGGGCCGAAATCTGGACCTTTATGGACCCTAATTTTAAGCCCATAGTCACTCCTGACTGTAGGAAGTGCAGGAACCGGCCCAGCTGGAATTCCTCTGTAGGGGCCTTCCTGGCCTCACACCAAGCAACATATTTTCGCCATATACGGTGATAATGTTTTGCTGTCATGTCCTTCCTAGCCTTTATCAGCGTAGGAATAACTTCATCCGGAATGCCTTTCTCCGCTAGGATCCGGCGTTCAACCGCCATGCCGTCAAACGCATCCGCGGTAAGTCTTGGAACAGACAAGGCCCCTGTTGCAACAGATCCTGTCTGAGAGGCAGAGGCCATGGGTCCTCTGTGAGCATTTCTTGCATTTCCGGGTACCAAGTCCTTCTTGGCCAATCCGGAACAATGAGTATTGTTCTCACTCCTCTTTTTCTTACGATTCTCAGCACCTTGGGTATGAGAGGAAGAGGAGGAAACACATAGACCGACTGGAACACCCACGGTGTTACTAGTGCGTCCACAGCTATCGCCTGAGGGTCTCTTGATCTGGCGCAATACCTTTGTAGCTTTTTGTTGAGGCGGGATGCCATCATGTCCACCTGTGGCAGTTCCCATCGATTTGTAATCTGTGTGAAGACTTCTTGATGAAGTACCCACTCTCCCGGGTGGAGGTCGTGCCTGCTGATGAAGTCTGCTTCCCAGTTGTCCACTCCCGGAATGAACACTGCTGACAGTGCTTGCACGCGATTCTCCGCCCAACGAAAGAATCCTGGTGGCTTCCGCCATCGCTACCCTGCTTCTTGTACCACCCTGGCGGTTTACATAAGCCACTGCGGTGATGTTGTCTGACTGAATCAGCACCGGTTGGTTGCGAAGCAGAGGCTCCGCTTGACTCAGGGCGTTGTATATGGCCCTTAGTTCCAGGATATTGATGTGCAGACAAGCCTCCTGACTTGACCACAGCCCTTGGAAGTTTCTTCCCTGAGTGACTGCTCCCCATCCTCGGAGGCTTGCATCCGTGGTCACCAGGACCCAGTCCTGTATGCCGAACCTGCGGCCCTCGAGAAGGTGAGCACTCTGCAGCCACCACAGAAGAGACACCCTGGCCCTGGGGGATAGGGTGATCAGCCGATGCATCTGAAGATGCGATCCGGACCACTTGTCCAACAGATCCCACTGAAAGGTCCTCGCATGGAACCTGCCGAACGGAATGGCTTCGTATGACGCCACCATCTTTCCCAGGACTCGTGTGCAGTGATGCACCGACACCTGTTTTGGTTTTAAGAGTTCTCTGACCAGAGTCACGAGCTCCTGAGCCTTCTCCGCCGGGAGAAACACCTTTTTCTGGTCCGTGTCCAGAATCATGCCCAGGAAGGGCAGACGAGTCGTAGGGATCAGCTGCGACTTTGGAATAATCAAAATCCAGCCGTGCTGTTGCAACACTTCCTGAGAGTGTGCTACGCTGATCAGCAACTGCTCTCTGGACCTCGCCTTTATGAGGAGATCGTCCAAGTATGGGATAACTGTGACACCCTGCTTTCGAAGGAGCACCATCATTTCCGCCATTACCTTGGTAAATATTCTCGGTGCCGTGGAGAGACCAAACGGCAACGTCTGGAATTGGTAATGACAGTCCTGTACCACAAATCTGAGGTACTCCTGATGAGGTGGATAAATGGGGACATGCAGGTAAGCATCCTTTATGTCCAGAGACACCATAAAATCCCCCTCTTCCAGGCTTGCAATGACCGCTCTGAGCTATTCCATCTTGAACTTGAACCTTTTCAGGTAAATGTTCAGGGATTTTAAATTCAATATGGGTCTGACCGAACCGTCCGGTTTCGGAACCACAAACATTGTGGAATAGTAACCCCTTCCCTGTTGAGGGAGGGGAACCTGTACCACCACCTGCTGGAGATATAATTTGTGAATTGCGGCTAACACTACTTCCCTTTCTATGGGGGAAGCAGGCAGGGCTGATTTTAGGTAACGGTGAGGGGGCATCACTTCGAATTCCAGCTTGTATCCATGAGACACAATCTGTATAGCCCAGGGATCCACCTGTGAGCGAACCCACTGGTGGTTGAATTTTCGGAGACGCGCCCCCACCGCTCCCGGCTCCACCTGTGGAGCCCCAGCGTCATGCGGTGGATTTAGTGGAAGCCGGGGAGGACTTCTGTTCCTGGGAACTGGCTGTATGGTGCAGCTTCTTTCCTCTACCCCTGCCCCTGGCAAGAAAGGACGCACCTCTGACTTTCTTGCCTTTTTGTGATCGAAAGGACTGCATTTGGTAATACGGTGCTTTCTTAGGCTGTGAGGGAATATATGGCAAAAAATTTGACTTCCCAGCTGTAGCTGTGGAAACTAGGTCCGAGAGACCGTCCCCAAACAATTCCTCACCCTTGTAGGGTAAAACCTCCATGTGCTTTTTAGAGTCGGCATCGCCTGTCCATTGCCGAGTCCACAGGACCCTTCTGGCAGAAATCGACATTGCATTTATTCTAGAGCCCAGTAGGCAAATGTCCCTCTGGGCATCCCTCATATATAGGACAGCGTCTTTTATATGCCCCAGGGTCAGTAAAATAGTATCCTTGTCTAAGGTATCCATTTCCTCAGACAGTGTATCTGTCCATGCTGCTACAGCACTACACATCCAGGCCGACGCAATTGCCGGCCGCAGTATGGTACCTGAATGTGTATAAATAGACTTCAGGATACCTCCCTGCTTCCTATCCGCAGGATCCTTTAGGGAGGCCGTATCCTGTGACGGCAGGGCCACCTTCTTAGATAAGCGTGTCAGAGCTTTGTCTACCCTAGGGGAGGATTCCCAGCGCATCCTGTCCGTTGGCGGGAAGGGGTACGCCATAAGTAACCTTTTGGAAATCAGCACTTTCCTATCAGGAGAATCCCACGCTTTTTCACATAACTCATTTTACTCATGTGAAGGGGGAAAAGTCACCTCTTGCTTTTTCTCCCCAAACATATAAACCCTCTTGTCAGGGACAGGGTTTACCTCTGATATGTGCAATACATCCTTCATAGCTACAATCATGTAGCGGATGGCTTTAGCCATTTTAGGCTGCAATTTTGCATCATCGCCATCGACACTGGAGTCAGAATCCGTGTCGATATCTGTGTCAACAATATGGGATAGTGGGCGCTTCTGAGACCCTGACGGCCTCTGCGCTGTAGGATCAGGCATGGGCTGAGACCCTGACTGTCCCAAGGCTTCAGCTTTATCCAACCTTTTATGCAAGGAGTTTACATTATCATTTAACACCTTCCACATATCCATCCAATCAGGTGTCGGCGCCGTCGGCGGGGACACCTCATTCATCTGCACCTGCTCTGCCTCCACATAGCCCTCCTCGTCAAACATGTCAACACAAGCGTACCGACACACCACACACACAGGGAATGCTCTATATGAGGACAGGACCCCCACAAGGCCTTTTGGAGAGACAGAGAGAGAGTATGCCAGCACACACCCCAGCGCTATATGACCCAGGAATCACACAGTAACTTAGTGTTTACCCAGTAGCTGCTGTATATATGATTATTGCGCTAAATTTATGTGCCCCTCCTCTCTTTTTACCCTCTTTCTACCGTGAGTCTGCAGGGGAGAGCCTGGGGAGCTTCCTCTCAGCGGAGCTGTGGAGAGAAAATGGCGCTGGTGAGTGCTGAGGAAGAAGCCCCGCCCCCTCAGCGGCGGGCTTCTGTCCCGCGATTTGGTGTAAAAAATGACTGGGGCTCATGCATATATACAGTGCCCAGCTGTATATATGCTGCTTTTGCCAGGAGGTACTCAATTGCTGCCCAGGGCGCCCCCCCCCCCCCCCCCCTGCGCCCTGCACCCTACAGTGACCGGAGTGTGTGGGTTAGTGTGGGCGCAATGGCGCACAGCTGCAGTGCGCTACCTCATGTGAAGACAGTAGTCTTCTGCCGCCGATTTTGACGTCTTCTTGCTTCATCCGCCGGCTTCTGTCTTCTGGCTCTGCGAGGGGGACGGCGGCGCGGCTCCGGGAACGGACGACCAAGGTTAAGTTCCTGTGTTCGAACCCTCTGGAGCTAATGGTGTCCAGTAGCCTAAGAAGCGCAACCTAGCCGCAGTTAGTAGGTTTGCTTCTCTCCCCTCAGTCCCACGTAGCAGAGAGTCTGTTGCCAGCAGAAGCTCTCTGAAAATAAAAAAACTTAACTAAAATACTTTCTTATTAGCAAGCTCAGGAGAGCTCACTAAAATGCACCCAGCTCCTTCCGGGCACAGATTCTAACTGAGGTCTGGAGGACGGGCATAGAGGGAGGAGCCAGTGCACACCAGTAGTACTAATTCTTTCTTAGAGTGCCCAGTCTCCTGCGGAGCCCGTCTATTCCCCATGGTCCTTACGGAGTCCCCAGCATCCACTAGGACGTTAGAGAAAATGCGTTTGCCTCTGCCTGTCAATCAGGCAGAGGCGGGTGCGGGGCGGGAGGGGGGCGGCAATGCTCCGTTTTCAGGGAGAAAACAGAGTGTTGTGGGGGCAGGGCAACCCAAACAGTGGGCTGTGCAGCGTGAATGGGGGCGTGTCGGGGGCGTGGTCACGGCGGCTGCGTGACGTCTCACACAGCTGCCGCGTCGGGTAAAATGGCGCAGCTAAGCTGCGCCGGCAGGAGTCAACCTTAGTTTCTGCTGATAAGCAGAAATTGTGAGGCATACGCAATTTCTGCTTGTAGCAGGGGGGAGGCGCCGGTCAGCATGCTGGGCGGCCTTGCCCAGCGCTGGGCGGTCCCCAGCATGCGTGCTAAAGGATAGCAAATTCTGCTGATTAGCAGAATTTGCTATCCTTACTGAATTGGCCCCATAGTCCACAATTACCGTCATACTATAATACACTGAATCTTGGTCATTGCTATAGGCAACACTCTTGGGCCTTGCCTTGAATAAACTATGAAATATCGTTAGGGCAATATGCAAAACACCTCTGGAATAATATACAATCTTGATACTGTACACATTGTAGTAAAATAATCATATTCCTGTCACTTAGAATACTTGTCATTTGACAGCAAAACACACAATATATTCAAAACTAGGTTACGCATATCCACCTAACACAATAGTGCAGCAGTTCAAATATGATCATAAAACAGCATAAATTACATTCACTATAAACGAGGTAACGAAAGGCAAACAAGCTACCTGATAATGTATGAGTGCAATAAGCTCTGTAGGGACATCAATCCTTAATATAATGGGTCATGGCAAGGAATGGGTTAACCTAAAAATCTTCACTGGACTGCTCTTGCGTTGGTGCACATAAAATGGGGCAGGAGGTAGGTGAGGATTAAAGTGGCTCAGCATGGATTGAATGTCTCTATATGTAGATGCAATCGGCAGTCTCGTAATTCTGGTATAGCAACAAATATGGCATACAGTTCCAGGGTTGAGGCAACTCTGTCAGATGTCAATGCTGCTAACACAAATCTGAACACAGCCTTTTAAAGAAATACTGCACAAGAATACTGTTCCTTTGCTGGTGCTATAACAGGCTATGGTGCACTTTAAACAAACTTTGAGGCAATGCAGGGGTCTGTACTTGGGGGGTCATTCCGAGTTGTTCGCTCTGTAAATTTTTTCGCATCGCAGCGATTTTCCGCTTAGTGCGCATGCGCAATGTCCGCACTGCGACTGCGCCAAGTAAATTTGCTATGCAGTTAGGAATTTTACTCACGTTTTTTTCTTCGTTCTGGTGATCGTAATGTGATTGACAGGAAGTGGGTGTTTCTGGGCGGAAACTGGACGTTTTCTGGGAGTGTGTGAAAAAACGCTACCGTTTGTGGGAAAAACGCGGGAGTGGCTGGAGAAACGGAGGAGTGTCTGGGCGAACGCTGGGTGTGTTTGTGACGTCAAACCAGGAACGACAAGCACTGAACTGATCGCAGATGGCGAGTAAGTCTCGAGCTACTCAGAAACTGCACAGAGATGTATTTTCGCAATTTTGCTAATCTTTCGTTCGCAATTTTGATAAGCTAAGATTCACTCCCAGTAGGCGGCGCCTTAGCGTGTGTAAAGCTGCTAAAAGCAGCTTGCGAGCGAACAACTCGGAATGACCCCCTTGGTTTACAACTTGATAACACAATGATCTCTGGGAACAGCTCAATGGGATCCAGTCAGGATCTCGGTGGTCGGGAACCCGGCAGTTGAAATACTGATGTCGGAATCCCGACACTACTCAGAATGCCGAAGGAATCCCAAATGATGGGATCCCGAACGAGCATGTGCTGGACCATCTGAGAGGTAACCTGCGGGGAGGGGGAGGTTAGGTTTAGGCTGTGGGGAGAGGGTTGGGGTTAGGCTGCTGGGAGGGGGGGGGGGGGGGGGTTAAGTGCCCCCAGGAAGGGTTAGGGTTAGGCTGCTGGGGGGGGGGGGGTTTAAGTGCCCCCAGGGAGGGTTAGGGTTAGGCTGCTGGGGGGGGGGTAGGTTAGGTTGCAGGGGGGGGGGGGGATGGTTAGGTTTAGGATGTTGGAAAGAAGGGTTAGGGGGCCATTGGGGGATGGTAAGTATACTTACCTTCCCCCCTGTCGGGATTCTCAACATCGAGATGCCGCAATTGGTATTCTGACCACCGGCATCCTTACCGCCTACATATCAATCCCAACCCCTCCTATTATTCTAAAGCAAACTGCATAGCCCACATTTGCATTAAAAACTCGCCCCACTGAACCATGCTTATGCGAGAGCGACACATTATAAACCAGTTGTACCCATCCAGCTGTAAGCCTAGATGATATTCAGTCTGCATTGCTGCTCGTACTGACATGTGCTCCGTTCAGCAACATGCAATGTACTCAGCATCATCCTAAAGCAAGAAAGCAGGCACAACAACATCAAATTTACAATCTGGCTTTTGTATTCAGCTCCGTTTGCACTTAAAAATGCAAAGATAATGTTGTGGTTCAAATTTGCCAATAAATACATATAATGTAAGTAAAAAATAAACAGTATTAGCCATACTTCTGACATTAGTCATAAAAAGCACACATCTATAATAAGATACATGCATTGACACACACACAGTTTATATGTACAGTTTGGGCTTCTGATATATTTTCTAGCAATGTATGCTGCAATGTAGGTTGAATATCCCCCTTTATTAATACGCATACTGATAGCCCCTGTATTTCTGCTGCATAATCTGTGCTGCTAACGACTCTGTTATCTGTGATCTTGTCAGACCTCCAGCACCAGCTGCAGCAGATTGATAAGAACAGTAATATTCTCTAGACATCCTGTGATCCAACGTGACATTCATAGCACTGAACTCCAGTCAGTCTGGATTCACACACCAATAATGTTGGGTTTAAATAACTATTTGAGTTTTATTAACTGTCACTGTAAATGTAAAGAGCCTAATGCAGAGGTGGTGTAAAGGTGCATACACACTTGGCGAGAAAGTAAACAACGTTACTCATTTGCACCCTTCCTGAGCCACGTTGTTTACTTTCTCTGCAAGTGTGTATGCCGACTACGACAAGCTTTGCGTGGCCCGCGGGTCGTTAACGACCTCCACTGTCGGCCGTGCATGCAGCTTAATTTGGACTGTCGAACAAGAGCTGCCTGCACAGCTCAGCAGCGGCATGACTGAGCGATGTGGTCGTCATATCGCTCAGTGTGTATGCACTGCCCCCGACCGCCCGGCATGGGAGGGGGAAACACTAGCCGATGTCGCTCAGAGAGCACATTGCCTAGTGTGTACCGACCGACCTAAGTTTGCATTATCAGTGTCAACTAGTAGCAAACCAAGCAGAGGCGGAACTACCGCCAGTGCAACCAGTGCGTTGCACTGGGGCCCGCCACTGTCCAGGGGCCCAAAGCATGTAATGAGTCAAACTGACTCATTACATGCCGCTGTGTGCTGCGGCAACCGCTGCCCGCAGCACACAGCCGCCTGGAGAGGAGAGAGGAGCGCAGCGGACACAGGGGGAAGAAGGAGGAGGGAGGGAGGAGGAGGGAGGTGGAGGAGGGAGCCGCAGCAGCGCTGTTTTATTTACTGCTGCTGTCCCTCTGCTTCACTATAGGCTGTCTTCCGCCGCTGTGAAGTACATCCCAGCATTCACAGCGGCGGAGAACAGCCTATGGTGAAGGACTAGGACAGCAGCGCCTCCACCAATAACACAGCGCTGCTGCGGCTCCCTCCTCCATCTCCCTCCTCCTCCTTCTCTCCTGCCCGGGAAATGGAATCGGGATCTCTGCCAGAAGCTGCACCGAGGAGCCTGAGCCAGCGGAGACAGTAAGTATAATTCTCTTTCTTTCTTTCTTTCTTTCTTTCTTTCTTTCTTTCTTTCTTTCTTTCTTTCTTTCTGTGCAAAAAGGGGGACTGTCTGCCGTAATATGTAAAAAGGGGGAATCTGCCTGCCGTAATGTGAAAAAAGGGGACGCTGTCTGCTGTAATGTGTAACAAGGGCACGCTGTCTGCCGTAATGTGTAACAAGGGGACGCTGTCTGCCGTAATGTGTAAAAAGGGGACGCTGTCTGCCGTAATGTGTAAAAAGGGCACGCTGTCTGCCGTAATGTGTAAAAAGGGCACGCTGTCGGCCGTAATGTGTAAAAAGTGGACGCTGTCTGCCGTAATGTGTAACAAGGGCACGCTGTCTGCCGTAATGTGTAAAAAGAGGATGCTGTCTGCCGTTATGTGTAAAAAGGGCACGCTGTCTGCCGTAATGTGTAAAAAGGGGGATGCTGTCTGCCGTAATGTGTAACAAGGGCATGCTGTCTGCCGTAATGTGTAAAAAGGGCACGCTGTCTGCCGTAATGTGTAACAAGGGCACGCTGTCTGCCGTAATGTGTAAAGAGGACGCTGTCTGCCGTTATGTGTAAAAAGGGCACGCTGTCTGCCGTTATGTGTAAAAAGGGGGACGCTGTCTGCCTTAATGTATAAAAAGGGGACGCTGTCTGCCGTAATGTGTAAAAAGGGGATGCTGTCTGCCATAATGTGTAAAAAGGTGACGCTGTCTGCCATAATGTGTAAAAAGGGGAATCTGTCTGCCGTAAGGTGTAAAAGGGTCTCTACCTGGTGTAGTGGTGCTACTGTGCGGCGTAATTTGAATAATGGAGACTAGTGTGCACCGTTTTATGAATTGGTATTATTTTGTGGCCACACCCCTTCCCCACGAAGCCACGCCCCTATGTATTTTTGCGCGCGCCTGTGGCGCGCACTACTCTGTTTTGCATGCAGGGGTGGTGCTCCGATGCCGTTTCTTGCACACAGTGCTAAAATGTCTAGTTACGGCACTGTTGCTAAGTATCCATTTCTCTGGCCCTGAGCAGGTCCCCCTCATCAGATCCTCTCCAGGGGTGAGGGGGTGGACTTGGATGGGATGAGGGGGGGGGGGGGGGGGGCACCGCTCGCTAGTTCCGCCACTGAAGCCAAGTGTACAAATAGGAGGCGAGCACACTACAAGATGTGTACCAAGCTGTATACAGGTAAATAAATTTTTTCACAGCATGCAATGTAGGACCAACTACAGCTGATTTGTGTTTAGCTGTGGAACAGTTTGCTGATGTATTGCTTCTTATGTAGGCAGGGCCGAATCTAGGATTTTTGGCACCCGGGGCAAGGCAGTAATTTGGCGCCCTCCCATGCACACACACACACTTCGGAATCCTGTTGAAAACACAGTAATAAACAGTTGGCAAAGTGACAACCAGCACCGTCAGGGTGCATCCAGCACACATTCCCTAGGAAAATGGATGGGAACACAAGAAAACTAACATGCACCTCAGATACAGTATTTTGGGGGACTCTGGCCAACTGCTGTAGGACTACAAAGCCCAGTATGCCAGTCAGGACCTAGGACCAATTAAAGAGGAGGAGTACCAACTTTCTGGGGAGGGGGGACACACAATGTGGGTTATCCTGGCTGCAGAGAGGAGTCCCTAGGACTGGCTGGTGTTATATACCTGATATAAGCCATGCAATCACTGTATCACACACACTGGGGGGGAGGACTCCAACTGGCCAACAGCTGTAGGATTACAAAGCCCTGCATGCAAGTTGGGACCTAGGACCACACTTTGGGAGGCAGCAGCTGTCCTGGCGTATAGATACCTCACCGCAGTGCCCAGACTAATTATCGGCTGCTGCTGCTTCCTCTTACTCTGTCCTCTTCTGGTGCAGCTGCCATGCATTAAGGGGAAGGCCCTGGGAGCAGACATATACCCCTTTCACATCGCACAAATAACCCGGTATCGACACGGCATATTGCCGTGTCGACACGGGTCAGTGTGCGATGTGAAAGCACTTTCCAAGAATTAGCGGGTCGTCTGACCCGGTAATTCAACCCGGTATAAAAGAAGGATTATACCTGGGTTGAATACCGGGTCAGGTGCAGTGTGAATGGGAGCCTCGAAGATGCGACACGGCTCCCATTCACAGCATAGGGAGAGGCGGCGCAGGAGATGAGCTCATCTCCAAGCGCCGCCTCCACCCCCACCCCTGCTGCTGCTGCGCCCCCCCTGCTGCTATGGCAACCGACCCAGTATATTGCCGGGTCGGAAAGCCAGCAAAGGAGCGCAAATGCCGGATCCCACCCGGTAAGGACACGTTTCTTTTACCGGGTGGGATCCGGCATTTGCGATCTGAATGCGGTAATAGTTTACACCAGCACAGGAGTGTGTGACTAGCCACCCCTGTCCCATTCATAAGTGTTCTAGTAGCCCGGGGGTTGGTTTCCCAGTAGTCCACATTCATGGTACTGGGGAGTGGGTAGGGTTACCACCTCATCCCTTTAATCCTGGAGACCTATGAATAATACAGGTTCTGTGACTGATTAAATTCAAGCAGACAAACAATTTGGCAGCTGCTCAGTCATACCTGGAGATAATTATATATCAGGTGCTGGAAGGGGGAGGGGTCACAGACAAACAACAGACGGTGGGGGTTGCAAATCCCCACCCCTAAATTCCCTTTCGCACACTGAAAATTACCTGTGCCCATCCATGAACCTATCTGGTAATAAAATTCTGAGAATTAGTCACAAATGTTTGCAGACACATGTAAAGCTGCTGGCCACTTCACCGCTTCTCTGATACAGCAGTCCTAACCTACATAATAGCAGTGCCCACATAGGGCCATGTAATTTGTCACAGTAGGCCTCATGATAAAGGCTATTACTAAAACACTTCCAGACAGAGAGCTAACTTACCCGGGAGCCACCCCCAGGATCTCCCATTGGCACTACAAGGAACAGCATGCCTTCCAAATACTGCTCCCATTCAATGCCTCTTGCACACAAGCAGACAAACAATTTGGCAGCTACTCAGTCATACCTGGAGATAATAACATATCAGGTGCTAGAAGGGGGAGGGGTCACAGACAAAATTAAATTCAAGCCTGCATTCCACCTGGTTTTAATCAGCCACAAAATCTGTGTAAACCATAGGTCTCCAGGATTAAAGGGATGATCTGGCAACCCTAGGAGTGGGGACGTGCAGCGAGGGTTCTGGGACCCGGCAGTATAAGTAGCCCCTTAGGGCCCTGTCCTTCTCTGATGGAGCTGTGTGCGGGAAGGGGAAGACGCTGGGGAACAGGCCTGAGGGCAGACATCGCTTACACCGGCACAGGTGTGTGTGAGCGGCCATGGACCAACGCTTGGGAAAATAAGAGGGGCAGCTGGAGAGTCCATGGTCACCGGCCCTGCCCCATTCATTAGTGTTCTAGTTGCCGGGGAGGGGGGAGTTTCATTGGTGGTGCTGGGGAGCAGGTACCTGCATTGAGGGTTCTTTGACCCGGCAGAAGGTAGACCCTTAGGGCTGAGAGGAAGTAAGGAAGGCAGAGTACCCATCACTGCGCCCTCTCAGATTATGCATCCAGGGCGCATGCCCCCTTAGCCCCCCCTAGTTGCTGCCATGATGTAAGTCTGTAAGATATCTTAACACGCTGTCTTCTGATGGAAAGAGAGAATTTTCTGATGATGTCACTGTTTTTTAAAACCTAATATTAACCACTTAACTTGCATGGTGGCATGGGATGAGACCTCAGCCAGATGGGCTTTCAATCACACGTTCACAGTTGCATCCCACGCATTTCCTCTTGCTTTGCAAGCCTCCTTGCAGGGTAGATGCTAGAATCAAGTGGCCCAAAGGACCTATGACATCAGGGGGAGGAGCTGGGCCAGCAGGATAGTTCTTCTACTATCCGCACCACCAACTACTACCTTTAGTAACCCGGTGGCGAGCGAAGTGAGCCACCAAGCCCGAAGCGTGGCGAGTGAATCGTGCCCGTGAGGGTACATTTTGAGTACCCTGTTTGGGCATGGCTCCTTACCCTGGTGACGTTAGAGGTCCTTCACCCAACTTGGATTTAGAACTAACCCTCCTTGCAGTGACATAGCAGCCTCTGGCTGCAATCACATGGTTATTTGGCGCTGATTAAAAAAAAGAGTGCTAAAAGGGGAACTTTACTCCACTCTAAGACATGATAGTGAGGGGGAGGGATAATGTCACTGGGGGGGGATCTATTGGCACAGGTTGTGGTGGGGGGTAATGCCTCATAGGTGTATAGGTAACACCCCATGCCGCACCCCCCGCGCGCCCGAAAAAGAGACATGGCCTATCACGTAGGGGGCGTGACATTGAGAGAAATCCCGGAAAGTGGGAGTGGCTTTGTTATAAAGGGACATGGCTTCACGGGTAGCCCCTGGATTCATCACTCCAGGAGGCGTTCCCAGCATCCACGGAGATGCTGGCTGCCCCCGGAGACAGGGCTGTATGCAGTGTCGACTCCTCCACTATGACAGGAGCCAGGTGCTGCAGGAGAATGTTACACTGCAGCACCTGGCTCCTGTTGCTGTGGAGAAGCCGGCATTTTGGTGTCACCCCCTCTGAGGGTGACACCTGGGTGTGGGCCGCACCCACCTTCTGACGCCACTGTTCCTGTTAAATTAGTTAAACAAAGAGAAAATGGTAAAAAAAAATTGTTACGTGGTCAAAGGCAAATAAATAATTGTCCGATCCAGTTTGTCCAACGAATAGAGCAACCTTTTATAACAAGTAACGCAATTGATGGCATATAAAGAGGAAGGGACCCCAATACACACACACATATCCTAGACAAAGTGCACGTAGTGCATGAAACGCACTGGATACACGGATACACGGAGCCCACCTGCCCACCACACCAACCGGAAGTACCGCTACGGAGTGCTCCCGAACTTCCGGTTAGACCAAGAGGCGTCAGCAATTGAAAACAGCGCACGGGAGATCGTGTGACATACAGACCTAAAGACTTGAGGTAGGGACAGTTAGTTCTCCCAGTCAGGTCCGTTTCCATCACCTCTGTCAAACACGAATATGTGCCCGCATTCTATCCCGCTGTTGGACTCCTAACCAAATCTGCTCATAAAAAGAACTGTAAACATTTGCCTTATCGGCAAGTTTTTAAATAACACTAATTATTTTTTCTTTTCAGCATTGGTTACACACATAAATTTACAAGCGCTCCATAAATTAAATCATAATGTTACATTTTGAATGGAGCAGCTAAAACATTACAGCGCAGTATAATTTACTTATTCTCTTTATACACATCACACATAAGTTATAGTATGTATAAACAAAAGGTCAAAGAACACATCAATCATATTACGTAACATTTCATTGGAGTTTCCCTGATACTACATCCGATTTCCAGTCACTGTATTAGATGTCATCTCCATTTAGTAGCATGTGCCAAATGTAGGCCCAAGTGCACAATTCAAGGAGTTGAGCGTATAATTCTTTGAGCTGTGTGCATAATACAGTACTTTGAGTGCATTTTCCTTGGTCTTCTTCTGGGTATATGCACGCTTAGGGGTATATTCAATTAGTGCCGAATTTTCCAACAGTCGGAAAATCGGCACTAATTCGACCTCAGTGTATTCAATAGCGGGCGTTTTCACACGATTATGAATCCATTTTCATCCATCCTTTTTCCTTTTTTTTTTTTTTTGTCGAATCAGCATGGGCGAAAACAGACCCAAAAAATGTCGAAAACGCTGCAAATTTGACAAAACACGTGGATCAGTGAATTCAGCGCAGATCCACGTGTTTTGTCGAATGCTGCATTTTCGACAGTTTTTGGTCCGTTTTTTTGTCCATGCCGATTGAACAAAAAAAAAAATGTAAAGGGATGGGCGAAAATGGATCAAAAAATGTGCGAAAACGCCGACTATTGAATACACATAGGTCGAATTGGTTTTTGCCCGTGCAGATTTTTCAACCTGTCGAAAAAAAACTACACGGTCATTGAATAGGTCAAATGTAAATTCGACTTAAAAACAGGCGAAAAGTGCACTTTTTTCGACTAATTGAATATTGTTTAACCTCCAATCACCATCTCAAGTGATTATCTTAAAAAGTCTTAATTTAGTAAAATAAATTACTTGTTATAGGATTATTAGCTGTACATTTATATTAACAATTGCATTAGATTAGTTACGAACTATAGTATAACACAATAATGAAACCAAAAAAAATACAATTGCACTATTAACATGCTATATAAAAGGGATCAACTATCAACTGATTTATTATATTTCTCCCTTTAACAATAGTAGCTATAAAACAGCAAAATATAAATTTTTTGAGACTTGTCGACTACCTGAGGGAAACCTGTCAGTGTCCATTTAAGGGATAAAGATAATAAGGAAATTACGCTTGCATTTATGCTCTATTATTCCTACTAATACAAGTAACTTTTAGCTTGAATTGACCAAAAAAATGAATGTTACTCAAGACAAATAGAAGTTGCTCTTAGTCACAATGCTGTCTCCGCTTACGTTGTACAGAACAGACTCTCGCCCTTTAGAATGTGTCAAGGGATTTAAGAGACAAGATCTGTAGACAGCAATGGTTTATAGTTAGTAACTGAAAGGCAGCATAATATATTTCAGAGGACTCAAATGTTGTCTTCCCTGCATCAACCTTCATGCAATACTGCTGGTTTGCAAAATTCTTGTTACAAATACACTGATTGTGTACACTACCACCATTCTGTAAATAGAGCAACAATATACTGTACTGTGTCACACATCTAGATAATCTAGTATATGCTTGATTCATAATAACTCCAGGTCAAGAGATCCATATGCAATGTTGCCATGAATAACCTGTGTCTGTACAATCCAGATAAAGGCAACAACCTAAATGGGTTTTGTTCTCTTAATGTCAGTGGTACTGTAGCTTTGTCTGCATGACTATTACTGGCATTACTATGGAATACATACTACACAGCTCCGGGCCAGATTTCATATTGCATGCATGCCTGGTTTCAGATGGTTGTTTTGCACCAAGCAGATGTATAGATGGGATGCGCCGCACAGACACAGCCAACTCTGCATAAAGGCGGAGAGCCACAATTATTTCCACGCTCACAATACAGATGCGCCCAAATTGTGTGCCCTCTGAAGCAGGCCCTCTGTGGATGTGAGACAAAGAGAATGCATTTGTTGTGTTCATCACATTCCTGACCAGTCACAGTGGTGGTTTCCATCTCTGCATGCATTGTTGCCTCCATCTACACCTTTTATAATACCAACTTATTGTCCAAACTCAGTCTAACCACCAGGACTGTTTTAAGAAAGGAATGGGAGGGAGCCCGCCATTAAACTTCCAGGTAGTGGTGCATGGAAGGGAGAGGCTGTAAAAGAGGTTAAAAAAATAAATTAAAAAATAGATAGATAGATAGATAGATAGATAGATAGATAGATAGATAGTTGTAGCCACGCTTATCGTTGCTGTGACTGCCAAGTACTGTATGTCCGCGTCAATGTGCACATGCGTGCATATGCACGTGCACCCATTGAAACCTAAGGAGCAAACGCCAGGCGACCAGCCACAGTCAGGCATGTTTGCACTATGCCGCAATGCATATGTCCATGCGTACGCATTGCAGCATAGATGAGTGTGGCTACATTTGTATGTAGAAAAAATAGCCTGTGCCAGTAAAATCATCTGCACCTCTTAAGAAGATCCCGTTAGTGGAACCCAACTAACAAATCGCCTAACACAGTGCTTAGAGGGCGCTATAATGTATCTCAATAAATGTTTTCAAATAAAAGTGTGTTTCATTGTGAATTACTCTTCAACCACCATAATCATTGGTACAGGAGTGTGGAATATTATAACATACCCACTTAACCAGAGAATACCCAAGAATACAGCCAATAGCCACACATTAATAGAATCAAAATACTTTTTTTATTATTATTATTATTCTTTAATAAAATGATAGTAAAACAATGCATACATCATTCAAAAACAAAGGTGTCATTCATAACGCCACATAAGAAGAGATGATAATAACCTGCCTAACACCTTTTCATGTGTGAGCTCAAATGCAGATGCTTCAGATTGTAGACATTAGATAGGGCACCCGAGCCCTACACGTTTTGGGGGTCATTCCGACACGTTCGCACGCAGCAGTTTATCGCTGCAGTGCGAACGGGTTCGGAATGCGCATATGCAGCGGCCGCATTGCGCGTGCTCGACGTTGCCCGGCGACAGAGGTCGCCGGGTTACGACGCGTCCAAAGAACAAAGTGGTCGCAGAGCGGACCGCTGAGAAGATTGACAGGAAGAAGGCGGTCCTGGGCATCTCCAGGGCATTGGCGGACGTTTTCGGGGAGTGGATCGAAAAACGCAGGCGTGTCCAGTCCAACGGAGGGCGGATGTCTGACGTCAGAAGCAGCTTCAGCATCACTGGGACCATCGTACAGGGTAAGTATGTCCAGGGTTACTCTGAAACTGCTTGAAATTTTTTTAGCTTAGGAGGGCTGCACAA
The DNA here is from genome assembly GCF_028390025.1 of Pseudophryne corroboree. NCBI lineage: Eukaryota > Metazoa > Chordata > Amphibia > Anura > Myobatrachidae > Pseudophryne > Pseudophryne corroboree. Next base: position 406,511,316 of record NC_086446.1, read on the forward strand.
GCGATCACAGCCCTGCTAAGCTAAAATACACTCCCCCATAGGCGTAGACTGTTGGTCGCAGCAGCAGCTAAAAGTTGCTGGCTGTGATCAACTCGGAATGAGGGCCTTTGTCCTTAACACAGACTTCTTCAGGGGTACAGATCGAACAATGATACAGTCAATGAAAAAAAATCTCACATAAGAAGGATCTCAAGCACAGTGGATTATATATGTTAATGGGCAAATACTTAAGGGGCCTATTCATCACCATCTGCATCCGTGGATGTGGTGTGATAAAATAGCCTGAATCCGCACTGCGATAATTGATTACATTGCATGGATGTATCAATTATCGCATACAGGGACAGAGCTTGCGAGCAAGCTCTGTCCCTGCGATGACAATCTGCAGCATCATCGGGGTATTTTTTTCTGAAAATTACCCCGATGTCCTGCTGCGCATGTGCCGCCACCGGCATCGCCGATACCGCCACCGCGTCAACCCCCTTGCGCGCCGTGGACCCCCTTTTCCCCCACGGTAAATATACTTGCCAATCCAGGGAGCCGATCATCGATGCTCATGCTGGGCTGCCAGGCGCCGGATCCTGTGTGCATCTGTGACCACTGGTGCTGTAAAGTGAGCTCCCATTTTACAGCGTCACTTTACTGCACCGGGGGTCACAGCGCAGCATATGGAGGACCCGGCGCCTTGCAGCCCTCACAGGCGCACCGATAACTGGCTCCTAAGACTGTTAAGTATGTTTTGTTTTTGTTTTTTTACTTTTTTTGTTTTGTTTTAAACAGCGATCAGCTTGTGTGTCCATCGGACACACATAGCTGATCACCGGAGGCTGGTCCCTGCACAACTTTCTCTGCCAGGGGGCACAGAAAGCTGGGCGAAGGCTGCATATCGCCTGAGCTGGTGAAATTATTACAGGGCACACTGCAGTGTTTTTAAAAAAAATAAAATTTTGTAAATTCAGCCATATCGCATATCCCATTATAAGTATGGGAAATGCAATGTGTGTTACTAAAAATAATTGGAGTGATACTAAAATAATGTGAAAAGGGGGTGAAAACACCCTTTTTCACATTATTTTAGTAAAAATAATGTTAATAAATAGGCCTCTAAGTCTCAAAAATAAATGTGCCTGGAACAATAAATGTACTGTCAGCATACGTCCCAACTGGCCCCATTTTCGCGGGACAGTCCTGTTTTTTGGGGAATATCCCGCTGTCCCACCCGCAGGCCGCAGTGTCCCACGGTGGGGTGGGGAGGGGGGGGTCAGTTGGGAGGCTCCTGAATAGATGCTGGGCATGCATGCCAGCAGCTCACGGAGCGCTGGGCATGCCCCCTCAGTGATAAAAATGGGGCGTGGCTTGCGATTGTGGGCCTCCCGTGAAGCTATGCCCCTTTTCCATAGACCACGCCCCCTTTGCGGGCGGCGCAGATGTCCCTCCTTACGGCAAACAGAAGTTGGGAGGTATGGTGTCAGTCTCCTGCAGGAAACTGACACTAGCAGTATTTACTATACAGTATATATTTATCAAGGGACCAGGCCCATGCAACCAATGTGGTGGCTGGCCACATCCCCTATGGAGACTGGCCACACCCCTAAACATGGGTCCTTACCACTGCATTCCCCAACACTGTGTATATTATCTATCTATCTATCTATCTATCTATCTATCTATCTATCTATCTATCTATCTATCTATCTAGGGAAGGGGAACTTTTGGCCCTCCAGCTATTGTTGAACTACACATCCCAGCATGCCCTTCAACAGTTTTAGCATTGCCAAATAGCAAAACTTCAGCAGGGCATACTGGTATATGTAGTTCAACAACAGCTGGAGGGCCAAAGGTTCCCCTTCCCAGATAGATAGATAGATAGATAGATAGATAGATAGATAGATAGATAGATAGATAGATAGATAGATAGATAGATAGATAGATAGATAGATAGATAGATAGATAGATAGATAGATATCACACACACACACACACACACACACACACACACACATTGATTGAAAAGTATTTAGACTGCCTCTGTTTTTCTTTCCCATAGGTAGACATTGCAACGCTGGTTATTGTGAAGCTCATGAAATGTTACGACAAGCATACGGTGGAGAAAATAATTAGCCGTGCTGTAGTATTGAGATGAAGTCTCAGTTCCTTTGTCACAATATGCTAAACCCATTCAAATGAGATGCCAAGTGAAGCTGAAAGTTCGCATATAATTAACCTGTTCATTTGCAACATTTCTGCAGTTTTGGCAATGTTTACGTATGCTTGCCATAACATTTCATGAGTTTTATTTCCGCTTTTTTCAGGCTTAATACAAAATGAAATCTCTGACATATTCCCACAGACACGTCTTCCTCATTCGCAATGACAAAACGTATGAAGATCTTCCACCCGCTGTGACCTAACAAAGAAGACTACGGCAGTCCAACCACAGGTTTAGACACATCGATGTATGAGCTTCACAATAACCAGCATAGCATTGCCACGTCTACCTATGGGACAGAAAAAGGGAGGCAGTCTCATTACTTTTCAATCAGCCTTCCATGTATCTATACACACACACACACACGATACAAAACATCAAAAAGGCACCAATAGTGTAGTATTTTAGTAGCATTTAAAATAGAATATATACATAGAATTTGTTCTATATTGTCCCCAGTGCTTAAAGTGGTCCTAGAGAAGTAGTGGAAACCCCCCCACACACACACATACACACACACTCCCCGGCGCCTAGTAAAGGGACTGCATGCGCAGTAGATGCGCGCTGCAAAAAGGGGCGTGGTCTCAAAAAGAAAAGGGCGTGGTCATGCAATAGTATCCCCAATTCACATTACGCTGCACAGTAAAACAATCTTATTCACTTATTACACCACATTATTCACGTTATCACATAATACTCAGAGCAGTAGCGCCCCTTATACAATGCCCACAGCAGTAGTGCCCCTTATGCAATGCTCACTGTAGTGGTAGTGCCCCTTGTGCAATTCCCACAGTGGTAGTGCCCCTTATGCATAGCCTATAGTAGTGATGCCCCTTATGCAGTGCCCCTTATGCTTCCAGGAGTGATGACACTTATGCAGTGCCCTCATTAGTAGTGCCCCCAGTAGTAGTGTCTCCTGTAGTAGTGCTCCCAGCAGTAATGCCCCCTATAGCAGAGCCCTCAGTGGTTATGCCCCATGTAGTATTGCCACCTTTAGTAGTGCCCCCAATATTAATGCCCCTTTGGTAATGGTCCCTGTAGTAGTGCCACTAGCAATGCCCTCTGTAGTACTTCCCCTTTGGTAAGGCCCCTAGCTATGCCCACTGTAGTATTGTCCCTTTGGTAGTGCCCCTAGTAATGCCCCCTGTAGTAATGCCCCTTTGGTAGTGCCCCTTTAGTGTTGCCCCTTTGGTAGTGCCTCACTTAGTATTTCCCCTTTGGTAGTGCCCCTTTTAGTATTGCCCCTTTGGTATTGCCCCCTTGGTAGTGCCCCCTTTAGTATTGCCCCTTTGGTAGTGCCCCCTTTAGTATTACCTCCTTGGTAGTGCCCCCTTTAGTATTTCCCCCTCGGTAGTGCCCCCTTTAGTATTGCCCCTTTGGTAGTGCCCCCTTTAGTATTACCTCCTTGGAGGTGCCCCCTTTAGTATTTCCCCCTCGGTAGTGCCCCCTTTAGTATTGCCCCTTACACACACACGCATTAAAAAAAACATACTTACCTAAAACCCCGCTCCTGCCTCCGCACGCTGACGTCCGTCTGCTCTGGTGCCCGCTCCTCGGAACTATGGGAGACGTCATGACATCTCTCCCATAGTGCACTCTGTGGGACTCGGTGGGGAGGGCGCCAGGCGCCCGCCGGTAACACAATCTTAGTGGGCGCCCGACATTTCCCAGCTGCTCAGGACTGACATTGGGTTAGGTGAGCCGAGGAGGTAGAACTGCTTTCCGTCTCCAAATGTTACTGATGGAAATCAGTTCCGCCCCATTCCGGCTCACTTTAACCCCTGATTGTCACTTATCTTTTGTAGTATGAAATGGATGGTCTTTTTATCTTCTCTTGAAATAAATCACAAGTCGGTTGTAACTTCTTTCAATTTAAAATTTCTTGACTTCTGTAATGTTCATATAAAAGGACCCAGGCTTCCAGTGTTTGTGAGCAGCTGGTGGACTTCTGTTAATCCCTTTTTTTTGGAGAGACCCCACTTGAATCTCCCAACACATTTGGGTGGTCATTCCGAGTTGTTCGCTCGCTAGCAGATTTTAGCAGCATTGCACACGCTTGGCCGCCGCCCTCTGGGAGTGTATCTTAGCTTAGCAGAATTGCGAATGAAAGATTAGCAGAATTGCGAATAGAAAATTCTTAGCAGTTTCTGAGTAGCTCGAGACTTACTCCTACACTGCGATCAGCTCAGCCCGTTTCGTTCCTGGTTTGACGTCACAAACACGCCCTGCGTTCGGCCAGCCACTCCCCCGTTTCTCCAGACACTCCTGCGTTTTATCCGGGCACGCCTGCTTTTTTCCACACACTCCCAGAAAACGGTCAGTTTCCGCCCAGAAACACCCACTTCCTGTCAATCACACTCCGATCACTTCAACGATGAAAATTCTTCGTTCGGACGTGAGTAAATCTACTAAGTTTTGTGCTAAAATACTTAGCGCATGTGCACTGCGTACCTTGCGCAAGCGCATTTTTGCCTTAATCGCTCCGTTGCGAAATCGGCAACGAGTGAACAACTCGGAATGACCCCCTTTGTCTTATTTGACTTCTTTAGGAGGAATTCTCTACAAATAATCCTCTCCTGTCAGTGTTTTTCTGCCTATATATATTAATCTACTAAACTCAGTGTTCTTACATACTGTAAAAGGCTCATAAGACACACATGACGCAGACATTCTCTAGGAACTGTCACTATGTCCTTGTTCTCTACAGCCATTGTCATAGACAAGAAATTGCCAGAGTGTAATAGTGAATACAATGCAGGTCAAGGATCAACTACTGTATATTAAATAGCGACCTCATAACATTTTTCCTCAAGTATCAAATACTGTATATATCTCACACAGCCCCAGGGACCAGTATGATCCAATTTAGGGCAAACATTTTGCTTCTCTTGTTCTGCTACTTATTAACATGTGGCTGGAGTTTTAGACACAGAAGCATGAACTACCAGCTTGCCCTCCGATAATACCACATGGTGTGGCGCTGTAAAATAATAACACGTACTATAGACACAGCCGAAATACAGTAAAGGCATATTCACACTAAATGCGTTCAATTCTGAGTACTAAACAGGTACATGTGTCTGGATGTGAATCACTTACGAGCGCTCAACTCCGGGTGCAAGATCTTTGCTGGGGATAATAATGCTCACCAGCACAGTGGAAAATAGAAAGAAATAATAATAATAATAATAATAATAATAATAATAAAAATGCCCCTCCCCCCTCCAATTTCCACCACCTCCTCCCCAAAAGTATAACTATAAGAGGAGGATCTAGACCTCATGGGGCCCTAAGCAAGATACTGATTTGGGCCCCCCTGTCTCATACCATCCTCAGTGTGCCCCCCCTTCCCCCACATCAATTGTAGCAGACAGGTCTCTGCTCATTATTCTCTCCCCCCCCCCCCCCCCGATTATAGCAGGTGGATGGTAGTTGTACTAGTGTATTGATTATTATTAATTACCAGCGTAGTGCTTTACAGAGAACATTTGGCCATTCCCTTCCCCAGAGGAGTTTACAATTTATATTCCCTACCACATGTACACATTCACGCTAGGATTAATTTTGTTGTAAGTCAATTAACCTACCAGTATATTTTTGGATTGTGAGAGGAAATTGGAGAAAAAACCCATGCAAGTACGGGGAGAGTATACAATCTCCACACAGTTAGGGCCAAGGTGGGAATTGAACTCATGAGTGCTGCCCTTAAAATCACACCTGGCAGTTATCTAATCACTGGCAGCCTGCCGGGAGTATTCAACCAGCTCAGCACTCGTACATTTTCATCGGAAATCAGAAATGATCTGCTGGATCAGGCGGCCCATTAATTCCGGGCAGCGTTGAGCAGCTGCCCAGCTCCATCCTATCTGCTCCCTCTGCGCAGCGTGACCTCTGAAAGCTGCCTGGCTCCCTTCTCCCCCTGCGCAGTGTGACCTCTGATTGTGAGGTCACGCTGCGCAATCCTCAGCCGCTGGGACCGATTGAACGGCGGCCGTCACCCGCCGCCTCCTCCTGCGGTCACCGCACCCGCCGCCTCCTCCTCCTGCAGTAACCTCCTACGCCGATCGCTGACAAGGTGACCGGCTGCACTAAACACTCTTTCAGAGTACACACTGGAGGGGGGGCAACTTAGGTAAAATAAAGCCAGTTTGTGCAAGGGCCTCCAAATTGCCTCTTTTTCCTGCCAGTATACGTACGGACTGTCTGACATGCCTACTTGGATGCTGTCACTCATATAATCCTCCACCATTCTTCCAGTGGTGACAGAATCATATGCAGTGACAGTAGACGACATGTCAGTAATCGTTGGCAGGTCCTTCAGTCCGGACCAGATGTCAGCACTTGCTCCTGACTGCCCTGCATCACCGCCAGTGGGTGGTTTTGGAAATGTTATCCTTTTCCTGGCAGCTCCAGTGGCGGTAGAAAATGAAGGAGGAGCTGTTGGCGGGTCACGTTCCGCTTGACTTGACAATTGTCTCACCAGCAGGTCTTTGAACATCTGCAGACTTGTGTCTGCCGGAAAGAGAGATACACCATAGGCTTTAAACCTAGGATCGAGCACGGTGGCCAAAATGTAGTGCTCTGATTTCAACAGATTGACCACCCGTGAATCCTGGTTAGGCGAATGAAGGGCTCCATCCACAAGTCCACATGCCTAGCGGAATCGCTCCGTTTGAGCTCCTCCTTCAATCTCTCCAGCTGCTTCTGCAAAAGCCTGATGAGGGGAATGACCTGACTTAGGCTGACAGTGTCTGAACTGACTTCACGTGTGGCAAGTTCAAAGGGGTAGAGAACCTTGCACAACATGGAAATCATTCTCCACTGTGCTTGAGTCAGGTGCATTCCCCCTCCTTTGCCTATATCGTAGGTAGCTGTATAGGCTTGAATGGCCTTTTGCTGCTCCTCCATCCTCTGAAGCATATAGAGTGTTGAATTCCACCTCGTTACCACCTCTTGCTTCAGCTGATGGCAGGGCATGTTCATGAGTGTTTGCTGGCGCTCCAGTCTTCGGCACGCGGTGGCTGAATGCCGAAAGTGGCCCGCAATTTTTTTCGGGCCACCGACAGCATCTCCTGCACACCCCTGTCGTTTTTTTTTTGTTTTTTTTGTAAAACTGTTTTTATTTTCTTATTTTCATAATGTAAAGAGTTACATACGATGGTAAGTCAAAAGTAAAAACTACAGGAAGGGCAGAAATACATACATCCCCGCAATCCAAGAACTGCGGGTATCACAGTCCCCTGCAACTCGTGCCACCTAATTCCGTATATCCTGTACTCATATACTGTAAACTATTGTCAACTACTGATAGACTTCATAAAATGTGTCAAAGTCAGAAAAATATCTCTATGCACACTACCATATTTGCACCTCACACAGGTCCGTGTTGCGCATGCGTACGCTCTCCCGTACGTGCGCATACTCACAGTCGCGGGCACCCGCAGGCGCACGGTATGCGTATTTACGGTAGAGTTTATGTGATCGTAGCGTGCGACTCAATCGTTACATATTTTCACTATATAATGTATTTTGTAGATCATGGTCCCTTTGATAGATTCTGAAAGTTTGATTAATATAGAATGTTCGTGAACAGAGAAATCCCTCTTTGTTTGATACGAAGGGTCAGACAGGAGTAATACAGTGGTGTTTAGTACCCATCGGAAGAGTATTTAATTAGCAATATTCCGGTGTTGGTTTGAAGCGGATTAATCGCTCGTGCGAATAGTTATGGACATAAGAAGTTTATGAACATTTACTGTATTTGCACTTACTTATCCATGCGGCGGGAAACCCAGTTTCCCTCCCACCTGAGCTGTTGGAAATAGTCACGGCCCACCTGTATGAATCAACCTATGACCTTTTGTTATAATGCGAGGAGGAATTCCTGTGTCCAATGAACAATGAGATTGTAGGGACCATTGAATTGCATTGTGTGTGGGGCATAAATAGACAGGCCGATCACATCCAGCTCTCACTCTTCAACGGTTATCATTGCTGAAAATCGGGAGCTGGATGTCCAGAGGCGCATGCGATCGTTTCCCCTTGTGCGTAAGTGTTTCTCCGCAACTATATTGATCCTCTTGTTATTGTGGGCCAATCTCTCTCTCTCTCTCTCTCTTCTCCTCTTTCTCTCTTATTTTCCTTTAAATAGTAATTGTATTATATTTCCTGTGTAGTTATCTGGTTAGGTAGTCTATGTTATATTGTAGTGTATGATTTGTATTTGTATTAATTCTTTTGCAAGTATATCATTCATAATATATATATATTAGGCGTTGGACCCTAAGCCCAGGTATCTGTGTATTTCTTATAGTGTTAAGTACTCTCAGAGCGTCGGTGACGCTCAAACAGCTTTTGAGTTAATAAGGTTACACTGTGTTGCATCTACACCCTATCTCTTCACTAAGGTTTTACAGCATATTACATTGTTTATGGTTTAGATATAAAGGTTTAACATTGTGAGCGTCAGCGACGCTGGTGATCTCCTCGTGGTCCCGAGCGTCCGCTACGCTATAGCGAATCATTACGTTAGTCAGCAGCCAATAGCGTGCCTGCCTGTGATCTCTTGGCCGTGAGCGAACGTGACGCTTGAGCGTCTCGACTACGGCTAAGCGATTGTTACGCAACGAGCGTACCCTTACGGTACTTCATACGTAAATAGCGTACAGTGTTCTTAGACCTCACAAAGGGTTTTATATACGATAAATATTCAGCTTTATCAATTGGCGGCTCGCCCGTCCTTCACATATCTGCACTAGGTAATTTCAGCAGACATTATCCAGCAGCAAAGGGCGGGAGATCATATTCCTCGTAGTGCTGTTTGGATAAGCGTCTGCTTCGCTTAGTAAAGGGTGCTGAAGGAATCCGGGACCGGAGGTAAGAACAAAACGATAGTGTCCTTTTAAAACTGTTTATTTCTGTCTTGCGTACACACGCACGCATATCTGCATTTCTTTTCATTCGTGTATTTTCATATATCACTCTCCTGTTTGCCATTGTATAATTGATAAACGTACTAAGAGAGATTTGTCGCTATTTCATAGTTAAAGTGTAAAAGTAAAGGGATAAAGTGAAAAGCGCACACGCAACTCTACCTAAAGGTATAAAGAGAGATTGGTGTGGTGCTTGGTAGATGATCAAGGATCATCTACATTGATAAAACGTGTTAGTTGTGTTACGGTAGACAAAGACTGGTGTACACGTGTCTCTAACAAAGGGAGACTCGCGTACACAAAGGCCGACGCACGCAGCGTAAATTACGCAACGGAGCGTCTGGGTACGCCCACGTAACTCAAACAACACGCGATAAATAACGCAACAGGCGATAAATAGCGAAAATTTATTTTAACATTCAAAATTTAAATTAATAGATCCTTCTCCTAATTTGTAACACATCTGGTCTAAAGAGAAATTTCTGCGCAGAAATAGAAATAGAAACAAAAGTGTACATGTGGTGAGTGAGTGTTTTGTATATATAAGTTTATACAATTTTCCAGGTTGAACCACAAGAAGTCGAGTTCTCGCAGAGGTACATACATGTAAGTGACGTGCATGGTGGCTAGGGAGGCATCCTTGGTTAAACATAAAATTTGAGCATTAGAGTATAGCAGACCAGGAGGTCATACTGTAACAGACCAGGAGGTCATAGCAGACCAGCAGGTTCAGGTACAGCAGACAAGGAAGTCCGCTATACAGTCCACAGGCACAACACCTAAAAGGGTTGGTGCAACACCCATATAGGCCATACAAGCTCTTGCTGAAGGAATTCGCAGCCGCAATTTTCGATTCCACTGGTCGCTCCGTACATAAGATTAGTTGCTTATGTGCTGAACGATTGTACCGCACGTAATTGTGTGCATTAGTAAACCTGACCGGTACTATTTGTGTACGAAGGTCATAAACGCTATTTGTACATTCTGACGTGATTTGTGTAATTTTTTATTTTTACAAAGGGAAGTTCGCTGGTCACTCAGGAATTATCCAACAACCTCACCTTTACTGGAAAGAGTAAGTGTTCTGCGGATATCCCTCGCATGTTCCAGTAAACAAAGGTTAAATTGGTGCCCTGGGTCGAGTACGCCAGCACCATATCGGTGTGATCAGGTCGTATTGGTCGGCGTGGGCAGAGTGAGTAAGGTGCTCGGTAAACCTTACCGTCAACCTATCGTGAATATCTTGGTTTTTTGTAAGGGTCCGTAACACCTGCAAATTATGGGGGCCAGTTGTTCAGGAAGGGGGCGATCAACCTCGGTTCGGGTTGATTCCATAAACCGTCCAGTTGGGTCGGCAAGGTACGTAATGTGTGAAAAGTACGGAAGTCACACAGAAGCTTTATGTGATGAATGGGAGAGAATGACAGTACATGACGGGGAGAAATTCCCAAGAGTAGGTAGCTTCAGCACAGAAGTGTTAACGAATTTAAGGAGAAGGATATGTCTCATTAAATCAGCAAAGAGATGAATCAAGCATTATGATTATTTGCAGTTGTGGCAACAGGAGGGTGACATACAGAGAGGATTGGCTCAGGCGGCGGGATCTGGCTCGATCAGGAAACTGATAGCCACGGCCCCACCGCCACCATACATATCAGGAGAGAAATTGGTTGCGGAGAATGACGCACTAAGGTGTTACACACAAACACTTAGCAACTGTGTAAATGTTAAAGATAATGTTAACCAATTAACCAATGCAAGTATTAAACCGTGCAAGTTGTACCCTGTTTTGAACTTTCCTCAGGAGTGTGATCAAGAGGACGAATCGGCAACAATTTCAGCGCTCTCTCTAGCAGCCACCATAACAGAGACCACAGTAGGCACAGCTCCACCCCCGAGATTAGTAACAAGGGCCCCTAGCGGAGGGATAGGTAAGGTCGTATCAACGGGTAAGTACGGCACCATACACTATGCTGAAACTATTTCACCACAGCCTGTAGAATCTACACAGAATGAGGTTGTTAGAGTTAATCCTGTTAAGGTAATAGTAGTTCCAAATGGGAAAACAGACACTTCAGGAGTCACTCCTGTTAGGAACATTGCCATGTATAGCCCATTTTCCCGAATGGAATTAAGGACCATAGTGTCTGAATTCCCTGACCCTAGAAAAGACTTAGTTGCCAGCCAAAAATACATCAGAGACCTAGGTAACACGGTAGAGCCCAACAACAAAGACTGGCAGATATTGCTGAGAGCATGTTTACCCTCCAATGTTGACGCAACTCAATTTTTAGCTGACTGTGGATTAGATCAGGATGTACCTCTTACAGATGTGTACAACAAAGACAATGTAAAAAGAATAAGCTTACAGTTAAAAGAGTATTTCCCAGCGGTAGTTAAATGGAACAAGATTTTCTCCATTAGACAGAAAGAGTCAGAAACTGCTGCAGAATATTTTCACAGGGCATTATTAGAAATGGCAAAATACACAGGCATAGAGGACATTAAAACAAACATAAACCATCGAGAAGTAGCAGTATCGGTACTGATGGATGGTTTAAAAGAATCATTAAAGACTAGGGTACAGACCACACAACCATGTTGGCGAGGTCTGTCTGTGGCTACTTTGAGAGAGGCTGCTATTGATCACGACCGGAATATCACCAGACACAGGGAACAACAAGGTGATAAGTTAATGGCAGTAAGTATACAGGCCTTGACCACAAAACAGCCTGTGTTAATATCACCAAACCCTGTGGGTAAGTCAAATGTGGTAACATGTTATTCTTGTCACAAACAGGGACACTTTGCACGAGACTGTAGATCGAGAAATATACAAAAATCTTATCAACCCCCTAGACAACGACACGACACACGACATTGGGATCAGGGTCCGCAGAAACGGAGTTATGAGCCACATGCAGGGGAAACAAAAAGATATCCCCCGAACAGAGACTGGCAAGCCTCTGGTAGCTCCCAATTAACTCCATCACAAGTAGTTGCTGCCAGCGGGATTCAGGGAGGTCACCATACCCAATAGGGGTGTGGCCATACCTGTAATCTGCAGCCAGTAAAATTGATTGCAAGTCTTGGAAGTGAACCAGAAATTGCAATCAATGTAGCTGGTAAATCATTAAACTTTCTTGTAGACACAGGGGCGGCCAAATCAGTGATAAATTCGACAGTGGGCATGATAACCACTGGTAAGACAATTCCAGCCATAGGGGTAACGGGAGTAGTCCAGCACTACCCTGTTAGCAAACCAGCCGAGATTACAGTAGGGCCTTTACATACCAAGCATTCCTTTTTGCTGGCTGCATCGGCACCGACTAATCTCCTGGGAAGAGACTTACTGTGTAAAATGGGGTGCGTCATTTATTGTACTCCTGAAGGTGTATTCTTGGACATACCTGAGAATCACGCTCAGGAAGTGCGAGACATGTTAGACTCCCCATCAAAATTAATGTCACATACCATTATGACAAATAGGACTCCCTCCCAAGTAGAAGAAATGACATCTCAGATACCAGAGTCACTTTGGACTAAAGATGGACAGGACACTGGATTAATGGCAAACGTAGCTCCGGTAGTTGTACAAGTAAAAGATGGTAGGATAGCTCCAAAAATCCCACAGTACCCTCTGAAGCCAGAGGTGGAGTTAGGAGTGTACCCAGTAATAGAGCGCTTGCTACAACAGGGCATTCTGGTAAGAACGTCCAGCACTGCCAATAGTCCCATCTTCCCTGTTAAAAAGAGTGGGGGGAGGGGTTACCGGCTAGTGCAGGATCTAAGGGGGATTAACAAAATAGTTGAGAGTCAGTTCCCCGTAGTGCCAAATCCAGCTGTCATCCTAATGCAAATCCCTCCCACTGCGAAATTTTTCACTGTTATTGACCTCTGCTCCGCTTTCTTTTCGGTACCTCTGCACCCTGACAGTCAATATTTGTTTGCATTTACATACAGAGGAGTCCAATACACATGGACTCGATTACCACAAGGATTCATAGATAGCCCAAGTATATTTTCCCAGGCTTTGCATGATTGTTTACAGTCTTTCCAACCAGTGAGTGGATCAGTATTAATACAGTACGTGGATGATCTACTACTGTGTTCTGATTCATTGGAAGCATCCCTGAAGGATACGAAACAGCTCCTGTTTCATCTTTCAGACACAGGACACAAGGTTTCCAAAGACAAGTTGCAATTATGCCAAACTAAGGTAAAATATTTGGGACACTGTCTAACACAAGGACTGAGACACCTGACCGCTGATAGAATTCAAGCAATTAGAGACATGACTCTGCCACAAACCCAGCAACAGATCAGAACATTTTTAGGAATGTGTGGGTATTGCCGTAACTGGATCCCAGGGTTTTCCATTCTAGCGTTACCCTTGCAGGAGATGGTCTCCTCAAATAAACCTGATCGGATTTCGCATACAGACGAGTCTGAGACAGCATTTGAGAGACTTAAACAGTACCTAACGCAGGCACCAGCATTAGGTATGCCAGACTATGGGAAACCCTTTGAACTATACGGAACAGAAAGTGCTGGTTGCGCGGCAGGCGTACTAACCCAAAAGCACGGTGATGCCAGCAGGCCAGTAGCATATTACAGCGCTCAGCTAGATACGGTAGCGCGATCCCTCCCCACATGCTTGCGAAGCGTTGCTGCGATACCATTGCTAGTAACGAAAAGCGAAGACGTCGTGCTAGGTCACAACCTCACAATTCATACACCACATGCAGTGTCAGCCTTGTTAAATTCTGCCCAAACCAGACACGTCTCATCAGCGCGGTTTACAAGATGGGAATTGGCACTAATGGCCCCCGTAAACATCACCATAAGGAGATGCAGTGCATTAAATCCTGCAACATATCTCCCAGGTGTGCCTGGACAGGCACAAAGGGTGGAGGATGAGAGTGGTGGGGAAGGAGAATTTAATACAAAGGAAGACACACATGATTGTATGGAATATTTGACCCAAAATTTTACCGCAAGGCCTGACATCAGTGACAACCCACTGGAAGATGTAGAACTTACGTTCTACACGGACGGTAGTTGTCATAGACAGTCAGACTCGGGAGACTTGTGTACTGGATACGCAGTCGTAGATGACCAAGGCACCATAGAAGCGGAACCGCTAGGCCCACCTCACTCAGCCCAGGTTGCTGAACTGGTCGCCCTAACCAGAGCATGTGAATTGGCTAAGGGCAAATCAGCCAATATCTACACCGATTCTAGATACGCATTCGGGGTAGTCCATGATTTCGGAGCCCTATGGCGCCTCAGAAATTTCATGACGGCAGCTGGTACACCGGTAGCGCATGCAGCTCACATAAAAAGGCTTCTAACAGCGATACAGGAACCCGACAGAGTGGCTGTTATCAAATGTAAAGCACACACATATAGCCAAGACCCAGTATCACTTGGTAACAGCCGAGCAGACGAAGCTGCTAAATTAGCAGCTGCTACCCCCAGACAGACAGACACCACACAACTGATGGTATTTAATACCATCAACACACAGAAGTTGTGTGAGATGCAAAATTTGTGTTCCACACAGGAAAAGGCAGTCTGGAAGGCAAAAGGATATGGCTAGGAGTCCTCAGGACTCTGGACGGATGGACACGGTAAACCAGTGGCCCCCAGAGCATAACTTCCATGTTTAGCTGAGGCAGCTCACGGGCTGACTCATCTGGGCAAGGAAGGGATGTGCAAGTTGGTAAGAGCATATTGGTGTGCCCCAGGATTTTCATCTCATGCGAGTAAAAGAGCAATGTCATGCCTTACCTGTCTGAGAAAGAACATCGGAAAGGCAATACCTACAGAACCATCTCATATCCCACCTGCCGGCGGCCCTTTCCAGGTAATACAGATTGACTTTATTCAATTACCCCCTTGTCGAAATTTGAAATATGTACTTGTTTGTATAGATGTTTTTTCAAATTGGGTCGAAGCATTTCCTGCGGCCACAAATACCGCTATGTTTACTGCTAAGAAAATTGTGCAGGAATTTGTATGTAGATATGGTATCCCTAGAATTATCGAAAGTGATAGGGGTACCCATTTTACAGGCGATGTCTTTCAAGGAATGTGTAAATTGATGGGAATTGATAGCAAGCTGCACACTCCATACCGTCCACAGGCGAGTGCGAAAGTGGAAAGAGTGAACAGCACTATTAAAAATAAACTGAGTAAAGTGATGGCAGAGACAGGATTGACATGGCCAGAAGCTTTACCCATTGTACTGTACAGCATCAGAACCACTCCCAGGTCCCCTCTTAATCTGTCTCCCTTTGAAATCTTGTTTGGTCGACAACCGCATGTTATGATTAACCCTCAGGATGATTTGAAGTGTAACAATGAAGTGACTGTAAAATACTTGATTAACATGAGTAAACAGTTAAGGAATCAAAATGATAATCTGAAGTTAGTGATTCCTGATTTACCAGATAGTAATTGTCATGACATTGAACCTGGGGATTATGTAATGATACGGAATTTTCTACGCTCAGGTTGCCTTATTGACAGATGGGAAGGACCATACCAGGTCTTATTGACTAGCACTACAGCATTGAAGGTTGCTGAGAGAGAGACTTGGGTTCATTCGTCCCACTGTAAGAAGGTTGCTGATCCAGAGAGGCCCCGTGATAAGGAACAGACGGTAGAGGTTGTATCACTGGAGTGTCTGTTCCAGGAGGATTGAGGCGGCACCTGAGCATTGAAAATCACAAGACCAAAAGCAGCTGGCGATCCCCTGATCCCTTTTATTGTTTTTCTCCAACTTCCCATCCCCTCTCCCTCAAATTATTTATTCCCCCTTCTCATTTTTCTCCGTTTCCTCCTACAAGATGGACTTGCCCCAAGAGACTGTGATCCGGATTTTCCTGTTGACCATGATGTTGACCAGAGCAGTCTGTTCCGGCGAGAGTACCATGGAGGTCGAGAGAGGTTCTGGAATGGGTTCTGATGATAAAGATGGAGGCGTAGTTTTCCAAGAACAACTTAACCAACAAGTAAAGGCGAGTATCAGAAAACGATCCGATAGCATTGACCATAGAAGGAATTGTGAAGGATTGTTAGCTGAAGAAACCTGTATCTGTCGGCTCTGTAACAATGTCATTGAGGATGGGTGCATAAAGAAATGCCAATCCAGTTTTAATATCCATATGGACCGGCATCCATTGAGTGACTATCACTCCTTAGTGGGTAGTGTGTTAAATAAAACAGATTGTTGGGTATGCTCTCAAGTACCTCAAGGTCATAGCAAATCAGGGCTAGTACCATTTCCTTTAACGTTAGGGGAGGTACTTGAGTTAAGTGGTGGGAGACCGGTGGACAGGAGGTTTAATATCTCCAGCCCTCCTAGTTTGAAGCTCCACCAATACCATGTGGATAGGTCCCTATTATGTTTTAACATCTCCAATCCCCGAAAGCCGGGAAATTGGGAAGTGTCATGGAGTAATCAAACCATGACCTTTTCGCATAGAGCAGATAGAATGCCTACAGATACAGAGCTTATACGCCACATAGCCAGTAGAGGAAAATCTTTCCGGTATAGGTATACCTTAGGAAATAGGATTACGAGAGTTGGAGAGGTATCACCAGGATACTGTGCACATATCGTACAACCTGATACGTGTACTAAGCAGATGGAAGAATTAGGGTTAGGAGATTTCACATGGAAGGTGTGTAATATGGTTATGTCCTACTCAGTCCCATATGTTCTCCCCGATGATGCATATTTCATATGCGGGAGAAAGGCGTATAAGTGGCTTGCCCCAAACTCTGAAGGATTGTGTTATATTGGAAAAGTACTGCCTGAAGTAATGACTGTATCACATGACAAAATGAAAGACATACACCGTGTTGCCCAAACTCCTTATACTCACACCCATTACGAGCACGTAGTTAAACGGCACCTGATAGAAAGAACAGAGCATCCGGCCTCTGACATGATCCATGAATCCACCGGGATTCAGTTTCTAATCGCGTTAGACATCACTCACACCGCCAGAGGAGTGTTGAATTATAAATACATATCTGCGCTTGCAAATTTGTTAGATAATATCACTGAAATGTATGATGACACGTTTAGGTATACTGGAAGAGAACTTCAGGCTTATAAAACAGAACTGGTACAGCATAGAATGGTTCTTAATTACCTCACAGCAGTGACAGGCGGATATTGTGTCACACTGGCAACACAATATGGCGTGAAATGTTGCACATATATTACGAATAACACCGAGGACCCGGTCGAGGTCATAGACCAAAAGATGGACGATATTCTCCAACTGAAGTGGGAATTTCGCAGGAGACACAATCTCACTCTTGCTGCTGTAGGTAATGAGCTGACTGGTTGGGTGTCATGGTTGAACATGCGAAATTGGTTCTCTGGTTTAGGAGACTGGGCTCAAGGAGTCATAATGGATGTTGGGAAGTTTCTCCTATGTATCTTAGGTGTTATCATAACGATTGGTTTGATATTTAGATGCGGTCAGGCTTTAATGAGGTGCAATCGTCGTACTAGGGTAATGAGTTTAAGGAGTGAGGAAACTGTAATTCCAATGGACTTGATTTATGACCCAACGGTAGAAACAATGATGTGATGAAAATGCGATTTCTACGGTCCGTTTCTTTCACCTGTTTTTCCGTTTTCTCCAAGGTAAAAAGACCCACTTGGACGAGGAGTTTGATGAGCCGATATACAGACAACAGATGGATTAAAGAAGAAGTTTTGACAACCTGATACACAGATTTTTGATGAACTATGCCATGGATCCCCAGTTTCCCTAGAAATTTTAAAATTACGCTAGCCCAACACTTTTGTAAATCTATGGACATTGACAGCTTTTGCTCGCACCTTATGGGCAAAAGCACAAAGAAGACTGCATTCAACAGACACCAAACAAGACCTCAATCGACGAATGTACATTTACCTGACATAGAATACCACCGCATTTACCGTAATTATGTCTTTTCTTCATTTCTACAACCCTCAGGTAATGACACACATAGTCGATAGGGAATACAGGCTCAGATATCAGCAATCACATATCTCCCCCATTCATGTATCATCAACTAAAATGTGCTCCCCCATTTTGTTACAACCAAAGCCGAAAAGAGCTCGGTAAAGTTTGACAGCCCATCCACAGACCCGTACCACGGGATAAGAAGGAATTCAAATGTATACTTCGCAATACCTCGAAGCTTGATTTAAAACACGTACGGCATGATGATACATGACCCCCAAGCACGGATTCATACACACATGCTTCTGCTATCTCACTAGGTCATACCCTTTTCCTACCTTCTCCTCTCCTCCCCTACCCAACCATGTAAATGTATTAACCCCTGACATATATTTTTCTCTTTTTGAAATGTTTCAGAAGGTGGCAGTTATTGTTGACTGCCAAAGGGTGGACTGTCAAAGTCAGAAAAATATCTCTATGCACACTACCATATTTGCACCTCACACAGGTCCGTGTTGCGCATGCGTACGCTCTCCCGTACGTGCGCATACTAACAGTCGCGGGCACCCGCAGGCGCACGGTATGCGTATTTACGGTAGAGTTTATGTGATCGTAGCGTGCGACTCAATCGTTACATATTTTCACTATATAATGTATTTTGTAGATCATGGTCCCTTTGATAGATTCTGAAAGTTTGGTTAATATAGAATGTTCGTGAACAGAGAAATCCCTCTTTGTTTGATACGAAGGGTCAGACAGGAGTAATACAGTGGTGTTTAGTACCCATCGGAAGAGTATTTAATTAGCAATATTCCGGTGTTGGTTTGAAGCGGATTAATCGCTCGTGCGAATAGTTATGGACATAAGAAGTTTATGAACATTTACTGTATTTGCACTTACTTATCCATGCGGCAGGAAACCCAGTTTCCCTCCCACCTGAGCTGTTGGAAATAGTCACGGCCCACCTGTATGAATCAACCTATGACCTTTTGTTATAATGCGAGGAGGAATTCCTGTGTCCAATGAACAATGAGATTGTAGGGACCATTGAATTGCATTGTGTGTGGGGCATAAATAGACAGGCCGATCACATCCAGCTCTCACTCTTCAACGGTTATCATTGCTGAAAATCGGGAGCTGGATGTCCAGAGGCGCATGCGATCGTTTCCCCTTGTGCGTAAGTGTTTCTCCGCAACTATATTGATCCTCTTGTTATTGTGGGCCAATCTCTCTCTCTCTCTCTCTCTCTCTCTTCTCCTCTTTCTCTCTTATTTTCCTTTAAATAGTAATTGTATTATATTTCCTGTGTAGTTATCTGGTTAGGTAGTCTATGTTATATTGTAGTGTATGATTTGTATTTGTATTAATTCTTTTGCAAGTATATCATTCATAATATATATATATTAGGCGTTGGACCCTAAGCCCAGGTATCTGTGTATTTCTTATAGTGTTAAGTACTCTCAGAGCGTCGGTGACGCTCAAACAGCTTTTGAGTTAATAAGGTTACACTGTGTTGCATCTACACCCTATCTCTACACTAAGGTTTTACAGCATATTACATTGTTTATGGTTTAGATATAAAGGTTTAACATTGTGAGCGTCAGCGCCGCTGGTGATCTCCTCGTGGTCCCGAGCGTCCGCTACGCTATAGCGAATCATTACGTTAGTCAGCAGCCAATAGCGTGCCTGCCTGTGATCTCTTGGCCGTGAGCGAACGTGACGCTTGAGCGTCTCGACTACGGCTAAGCGATTTTTACGCAACGAGCGTACCCTTACGGTACTTCATACGTAAATAGCGTACAGTGTTCTTAGACCTCACAAAGGGTTTTATATACGATAAATATTCAGCTTTATCAAATGATAAGGGGAAAAACAAGAAGGGAGAGGGGAAGGGGGGAGTCAAGACAAGACAAGACAATTCACTCCGTAGCCGCATGGAGTACATACAGTACAAACAATCTATGAACTCATCAATCTCAAAACAGCGAGGTGTATACTTATACCAATTAGCATCCACACGTTTATAAAGAATCCAGGAGGTATTTTCAAAGAGCCTTTCAATATGGCCCTGTGTAGCAATGTCTAGACTGTCAATGTAAAGCTCCCATTTCGAATAAAAGCGAGCAACACCCCTCTCAATGTCTGGCAAGGTGGCTTGGCGTTCAAAATAGAGAACCCGTAAAAGCACATTTTTTAATTCCCCTAAAGAGGGAGACGACTTTTTCGTCCAATGATTCAGAATAACTTTGTTAGCCCCCGTGAGAATGACCGTGAGAATGGGCGTGACTCGCCTCCTATCTGGGCAAAGAGGCCAGCCCTCAAAACAGTTGCATAAACAGGCTATGGGGTCTCTGGCAACCCCCAATGAGAGAGTTTGATTAATGAACACAATAACTTTGTTCCAAAACATAGCAATTTTCCTACATGTCCAAAAGCAGTAAAAGAAGGAGGCCCTTGACACGCGGCATTTTAAGCATTCACTAGTCCCATCCTGGATCATATGTGCTCTTTGGGCTGGGGCTATATAAGCCCTATGTAGTAACTTAAAATACACTTCCTGAAGCTGAGCCGAGTGTAAATATTTAAATGTAAACTGACAGGATTTCAGTAGGATTGACTGCGCCGGGAAATCCGGTATATCCCCTCCCAATTAGAAACCGTACGGTTCCACAGCTTCTCCGCCTGCAACACCCGTAAATGATCACAATAGTATGATAATCGATAAGTAGAGGCATTCCTGAGAGTGAGGAGAGTGGCTATTGGATACGGTATGTCTGGCGAGGACATAGGGGCAGCCATAGTAGTGACAAAATGTCGGGCTTGCAGGTACATATAAAAATTGTAATTCGATATACCATATCTGGACTTCAATTCCTCAAAGGACAGCATATGCCGTCCACCAGGGTCAAATACGTCTCTAATAGACGAAATTCCCCGCTCCCGCCACTGCTTAAAGTTAGCATTTTCCAGCCCAGGACTGAAACAAGGGTTCCCCCAGAAAGTTGTGTAACGGGAGGAGGTCGGGTGTCTATGTAATTTAGAATTGGAATAGTGCCAGGCTCCATGAGTATCAGAAAGAATAATATTTGTCTTAAGTGATGCCGGCAGTTTGTACTTTGGGGTGTGAAGGAGAGCACTTGGGGAGAAGGGGGCAAACAATTCCTCCTCCAATGTGTAATTAGTGAAGCAGGAACGCTGCCATAACCAGTCCGTGACATAACGGAACATCACTGCTCTACTGAACACTTCCAAGTCTGGAATCCCCAGCCCCCCCTCCGCCCGTGGCAACTGAAGTTTAGCATAAGAAATCCTAGGTTTCCTCCCTCCCCATAAAAATTTAGAGAACATGGAATTTACAGACTTACAGTCTTTTTTTGTAAGGCGTAATGGCAGCATCTGCAAAATATATGAGAGCTTCGGGAACACCACGCTTTTAAGGACCGTGGCCCTACCCAGCAAGGACAAAGGCAAATTAACCCACCCGTTTAGGAGGACACAGACAGCCGTCAGGACCGGTGCAACATAAACTGCATATAACAGTTCCAGTGACGTGGGAATCATTATCCCCAAATATTTAAGAGCCCTCTGGGTCCTAGGGAACTGGGATAAAACCGGATGCATATTGAAAGAAGACACATCTCCCGATAGAGGCATTAGTTACGATTTGGAAAGATTAACCTTGTAACCCGCAAAGGATCCAAAGCTGTCAATGATGGAAACTATAGGTCCTATTGATCTGCTGGGGTCAGCGATAAATAGCAACATATCATCAGCAAACAACGCTATCTTAACCTCCAGCCTGCCCACAAAAATGCCTCTAAAGGAAGACGCGTCACGGAGGGCTATCGTCAGTGGCTCCAGGGCCAGAGTTAAAAGCAGCAAGGATAGGGGGCAGCTCTGGCGGGTGCCTCTCTGAATGTAAAAGGGGGAAGAAATATAGCCATTTCCTAATACCTATGTGGCAGGGTCCTTGTATAAGCGGGCCAACACATCTACAAAGGCAGACGGGGCCCCAAACCTATGTAGGGTATCAAATAAATGGTCCCAAGTCACCATATCGAATGCCTTTTCGGCATGAAGTGATAGGATAACATTGGTGTCCGTATCTGAGGAAGACTGTAACCTTTGCATTACTGTTAAAACTTTTCTGATATTGACAACCACCTGACGGCCCCAAATGAATCCCGACTGATCTGGGTGGACAATAGAGGGCAATATAAGTTTCATCCTGTCAGCTAATATCTTGGTAAACAACTTATAGTCCGTATTAAGCAGGGAAATAGGCCTATAAGATTCCGGGAGTTCCAGATCCCTACCCGGCTTCGGCAACACCCTAAGAAACGCTGAGTTAAAGAAACTAGGCAGGGCCTGACCTGAGAGCAATTCATTAAAAAATGCCTGCAATGTGTCCCGGATATGGGGCAATAGGATTTTGTAGTAATCATTGGAGAGGCCATCCGGTCCCGGCGCCTTTCCAGTTTTCAGTGCCTTAATCACCCTCTCCACCTCCTCCCTCGAGATGGGTGTCATAAGGGATGAGGCCTGACTGTCAGACATCTGAGGTAAACTCATATTAGCCCAAAAGGCCTCTTTATTGGGCAGATTACTAGGAGGCTGAGAATACAATTGGGAATAAAAAGAACTCAGCACCTCAGTAATCTTGGCATTAGTCCGGACCCTAGTACCGTCACTAGTGCGGAGGGATTTAATTATCGAAGAAGAGTGACGCCCTTTCAATAAGAAGGACATTAATTTACCCGGTTTATTACCATATCTAAAAAAGGAGGAATTTCTATAAAAGGTGTGCTTGGCTTCCAATGGTTTAGAATATTATCAAAAACTGCCTTTTTATTATTATAATCAGCCCTATTAGTTGGGGTTGATGATTGCTTAAACCTTTGAAAGGCCGTCGTCAAGTTAGCCTGGTCTTCCAAGTATGAGCCCTCTAATTGCCTATCCCTGTGTGCACAGTAAGACATAATAACCCCTCTCATGACGGGCTTAGACGCCCGCCAAAACGTCAGAAACTTCTCAGACTCACAACTAGCATTATTACTCTTGTAATCTAGCCATGTCGCTTCCAACATGTTACGAAATTTCAGTGAATTAGCCAGATGCGCCGGGAACCACCACTGCCTCACCAGGCCCTTATCTACATGTACCGACAGTTTAATCCAACATAAGGCGTGATCCGAAATGCTAATAGCTTCGATCCTAGCATCCATGACCTTAGGGAACATATGTTCTGACAACAGCAGGTAGTCAATGCGGGAGAGCGTTCCATATGCAGCTGATAAGCAGGTATAATCCCGTTCTAGCGGATAGCACGCCCTCCACACATCCACCACCCACAGTCGGCGTGTTAAATACTGAACACCAACTTTCGGGGTGCTATTCCCCCGACTCGAAGCCACATTCCTATCTAAAACATGAGACGAAACCACATTGAAATCCCCCCCTAACACAATGTTAGAATCTGTATGACCATACAATTTGTTCAGCATATCTAGGAAAAACGCTTTGTGGCGGTTATTCGGAGCATATATGTTACATAGCAATAAGCGTGTGCAATCTACTGTGACGTCTGCAATAACATACCGACCCTGCGGGTCAACCTTTACAGAATGAACAATATGAGATAGTGAGTGTCTAATCAGTATGGCCACCCCCCGTGCCTTAGAGGAGTATGGCCAACACTGACCACCGAGGTGTGTTAAGTTTGGCTAACTCTAGAGGGAGGAGGTGCGTTTCCTGCAGGAATGCTATATCCATGTGGAGCTTGTTCAGATACATAAGGATTTTTTTCCTCTTAGCCGGGGAGTTAATACCCTTCACATTCCATGTGCTAATTGTTAGAGACGACATGCAGCTAATCTAAACAATCCCAATGAAGTAATGACGAGTACATAAAGGAAGTGGTGGTCCAGCCACCGCTACTCCATCCACCGCGACACTTGAGCAAACATACAGGGGGGACAAGACAAGACAAGACACAAAGAGGGTAGCAACACATAAATAAAAAGAGACATAACAGGACAAGAGGCATCAACTCGCCTCCACCGTCCAAGAAATAAGAACTTCCAGCCATATAGAAACCCGTAAGGCTAACTTCAAACATGGCGTGCTTACCCCTAGCACACCCCAGCCAGTAGCGACATTCAAAGAGATAAATAAAAATCCCAGCTTCCACCCAGCCCAACTGAACAGAGTAAACTGAGGCTAAGGAAAAGAGGATGTCTGGTACTTATAAACTAGATGAGAATCATTTAGGCAGTTATTCCCCGTTCATGGATACTATACAAATAGCAGGCATATGAGCAGTCCCGGCCGGACCCCCAGGCCATCCATCCAGTAACGCATGCAACTCCCGACTCAGGGTCTATGATGTGGAATGTGGAGAAGTAGGGGAAGACGAATGTCCCGATTTCATAATTTATTCATAACTTGGTAATAGGATTTCTGCATAGTGTCAGCATTCGTTTTTAATTGTGCCACATCTTGAAATACTTCCCCCAATCTTTGCTCAGTGGATATTACTCTCTGGGACAGCTGTTTCATCTGAGACTTAATGTCCTGTGCCACCTGCGTCAGCCTAGCAGCGTGCGCGTCCATGAGGGGCCCCATCATTACCTGGATTGCTTTCACTACATCCTTATATGAAACTGGAGCTGCAGGGTCAGGAGAGGCAGGCCGAGATCTGTCATCCAGCGGCTGTGTGCCCTCCAGTGTGTCCGGTGCGGTGGCCATATTGGATTCTGCCCGGCGCCGCTCAGAGCGGGATCTCTGCTGCTTTACCGGCATGGGAGAGGTGAGAAACTTCTCCATAAGATGGAGGAGACCTTCCCCTCACCAAGGCTGCGGGAACCGCCGGGATTGTAGCCGCTAACGCGGCGCTGCATGCTGTGCTGGCCGGGGTAGCAGCGGAGCTTACACACCAGGCACCCGATCACATGGGAGCCGGAACCGGAAGTCACCCCTGTCGTTTTTAAAAAAATTCTACACCACCAAATTAATTGTATGTGCAAAACATGGGACACGCTGGAATTTGCCCACATGTAATCCACGCACAATATTGGTGGTGTTGTCCGATATCACAAATCCCCAGGAGAGTCCAATTGGGGTAAGCCAATCTGCGATGATGTTCTTCAGTTTCCGTAAGAGGTTGTCAGCTGTGTGCCTCTTATGGAAAGCGGTGATACAAAGCGTAGCCTGCCTAGGAACGAGTTGGCGTTTGCAAAATGCTGCTGCAGATCATTCACTACTTTGGTCAGTGCCATCTCCGTGGAGTGTTGGGCACGAAAGCCTGACTGAAGTGGGTCCAGTAAGTTGTGGGAGTTAAGAAAGTGTGTAAGGCGAGTGTAGGCAAGTCTCTCAAGTAGCTTGGAGGGACTGGGTAGCTGAGAAATGGGACGGTAGTTAGAGTGTGTTTGGGTCAGAGTTGTGTTTTTTCAGAATGGGAGTAATCACTGCATGTTTAAACAGAGATGGAAAGATGCCAGTAGAGAGAGAGAGATTACAGATTTTAGTTAAGGTTGGGATAAGCACAGGAGACAAACTTTTGCTGACCTGTGAGGGTATAGGATCAAGAGGAGAGGTAGTGGAGTAGGAGGATGAAAAGAGTGTTGATACTTCATCTTCACTTGTGGGATCAAATGAAGAGAGAGTGCCAGAGGGTTCAGAAAGGGATTTGAGCAGGTCACTGGCTGAGTTAGAGCATACCATTTCATCTCGGATTTTATCAATCTTATCCTTGAAGTAGGAAGCAAGTTCTTGTGCACTGATAGTAGCTAGTGGGGGAGGTGAGGGAGGGTAAAGAAGTGATTTAAATGTATTAAAAAGTCGTTTGGGGTTGGTGGCATGATAAGAGATAAGAGATTGGAAATATGTTTGTTTGGCAGTGTCCAGGGCCTGACGATAGGAGTGGTAGGTAGTCTTATATGTGAGAAAGTCACTTGGATTCTGAGATTTCCGCCACTGACGTTCTACCTTACGTGACAGTTTTTGTAGATGTCTTGTTGATTTAGAGTGCCATGGTTGGCATCTAAGCCTACGTGGAGTGTGATGGGTAGCTGGAGCAACTTCATCAAGGGCACTCTCTAGTGTCTGGTGCAGGTGGGATACAGCAGTGTCAGGTGCGGTGAATGTAGAGATTGGTGAGAGACGTTGTTGCAGAGAAGTGGAAAGTTGTTGAAAATTTATATTGTTAGTATTTCTGCGTGTTAGAGGAGGCTTGCTTGGTTTTAGTGTCCTAGAATTTAAAGTAATAGAAGAGATTGTGAAGGTGATCAGGTTGTGATCAGAGAGAGGGAAAGGAGTGTTAATGAGTTGGGAAACTGAGCAGAGCCTGGTGAACACAAGATCAAGGCACTGGCCCTCCTGGTGAGTAGAGGAGTCGGACCATTGGGTTAGGCCAAGAGAGGAGGTTAGAGAGAGGAGTTTGGATGCATGAACAGATTGTGGACTGTCAAGAGCTATATTGAAATCGCCCATAATGATGGTGGAGATGTCAGAGGATAAGAAGTGTGGGAGCCAGGCAGAAAATTCTTCTAGAAATTGTTGTTTAGGTTGCCCAGGAGGGCGATAGATAGCTGCAACACGCAGAGAGAAGGGGGTGAAAATCCTGATAGAGTGAACTTCAAATGATGTGAATGCGAGTGATGGAACCTGAGGTAGAACAGTGTATGTGAAAAACTGTGACAGTAAGATTCCAACCCCACCACCTTTACAATTATTAGTCCTAGATGTCTGTGTGAAGTGGAAACCACCGTGTGACAGTGCTGCAGGGGAGGCCGTGTCTGATTGTGTGAGCCAGGTTTCTGTTATAGTCAGCAGATTAAAGTTGTGAGATATGAAGAGGTCATGGATGGATGTTAATTTGTTGCAAACAGAGCGTGCATTCAATAAGGCACATTTTAGTGACTTGGAGGGGGATGGGAGACACGTGATATTTATGAGGTTAGATGGATTTCTATGTTGTTTTGAGACAGCCGAGTGTGAGAGGGAAAGGTGGTTGGGGCCTGGATTTGGTGATATGTCACCAGCTAACAAAAGCAGAAGAGTGAGATAAATATTGGTGGATGTTTGCGAGTGTTTATTCTGGTGGCCAATTGTGGTTGTCAAAGTACTTGCAGAGAAGTAAGTATAAAGCTCATGAGTCGTTAGAAGAGGGGAGTGGAGAATAGAAGCTGTAATGTGCACAGAGGGGTGAGTTTCTGGGTGAGTGTAAAATGTGTGAAATTTGGTGAGAATTCCATGAATGGAAATAAGAAAACTTATTACAGCTTGACAAAGGCAACACACGGCTTGACACCTGTTCTCCGCATTTCTGTTGAAATAATTCCACACCGAAGAGGTGATTTTTTTTGTATTTTGACCAGGCATGTCAATGGTCTTATTCATCCCACGGACAACAGGTGTCTCCCCGGGTGCCTGACTTAAACAAACCACATCACCATCAGAATCCTCCTTGTCAATTTCCTCCTCAGCGCCAGCAACACCCATATCCTCATCCTGGTGTACTTCAACAGTGACATCTTCAATTTGAATATCAGGAACTGGACTGTGGGTGCTCCTTCCAGCACTTGCAGGGGGCGTGCAAATGGTGGAAGGAGCCACCTCTTCCCACCCAGTGTTGGGAAGGTCAGGCATCGCAACCGACACAATGGACTCTCCTTGGGGATTTGTGATTTAGAAGAACGCATAGTTCTTTGCTGTGCTTTTGCCAGCTTAACTCTTTTCATTTTTCTAGCGGGAGGATGAGTGCTTCTATCGTCATGTGAAGCTGAAGTCATGAGGAACATAGGAGAGGGCCTTAGCCGTTCCTTGCCACTCCGTGTTGTAAATGGCATATTGGCAAGTTTACACTTCTCCTCAGATGATTTTAATTTAGATTTTTGGGTCATTTTACTGAACTTTTGCTTTTTGGATTTTACATGCTCTCTACTATGACATTGGGCAGCGGCCTTGGCAGACAACGTTGATGGCATTTCATCATCTCTGCCATGACTAGTGGCAGCAGCTTCAGCACTAGGTGGAAGTGGATCTTGATTTTTCCCTATTTTACCCTCCAAATTTTTGTTCTCCATTGTTTAATGTGTGGAATTATATGGCAGTAATATATCTGTAATTAGACGGCAGTAATGTCTGGAATTAGATACCACTAGATAGATACCAGATACCACTGTGACTGGAATGATGATGACCTATGCACAGTGACAGGACACTACCACAGCACCCTACAGCAGCAAGATGCAGCACAAGACACTGTACTAGTATTAGTAATGTAGTATTACTGAGCACCATAAGACACTGAGCACTGATGATATTGAGCACTGATAATAATGAGCACTGATGATACTGAGCACTGATGATAATGAGCACTGATGATACTGAGCACTGATACTGAGCACTGATGATAATGAGCACTGATGATACTGAGCACTGATTGTACTGAGCACTGATACTGAGCACTGATGACAATGAGCACTGATGATACTGAGCACTGATGATACTGAGCACTGATACTGAGCACTGGTGATAATGAGCACTGATGATACTGAGCACTAATGATTCTGAGCACTGATACTGAGCACTGATGATACTGAGCACTGATTTTACTGCACACTGATGATACTGAGCACTGATACTGAGCACTGATGATACTGAGCACTAATACTGAGCACTGATGATAATGAGCACTGATGATACTGAGCACTGATGATAATGAGCACTGATGATACTGAGCACTGATGATACTGAGCACTGATGATACTGAGCACTGATACTGAGCACTGATGATAATGAGCACTGATGATAATGAGCACTGATGATACTGAGCACTGATTGTACTGAGCACTGATACTGAGCACTGATGATAATGAGCACTGATGATACTGAGCACTGATGATAATGAGCACTGATTATACTGAGCACTGATGATAATGAGCACTGATGATACTGAGCACTGATGATAATGAGCACTGATGATACTGAGCACTGATGATACTGAGCACTGATGATAATGAGCACTGATGATACTGAGCACTAATGATTCTGAGCACTGATACTGAGCACTGATGATACTGAGCACTGATTTTACTGCACACTGATGATACTGAGCACTGATACTGAGCACTGATGATACTGAGCACTGATACTGAGCACTAATACTGAGCACTGATGATAATGAGCACTGATGATACTAAGCACTGATGATAATGAGCACTGATGATACTGAGCACTGATACTGAGCACTGATGATAATGAGCACTGATGATACTGAGCACTGATGATACTACGGAGAACTGACACTGAGCAGCACGATGCAGCACAAGACACTGTACTAGTATTACTGAGCAGCACAAAAGCACTCTGGAATTGTTACCCCCCAGATACCACTGTGACTGGAATGATGATGAACGATACACAGTCACAGGACACTACTAACACAGCACCCTACAGCAGCAAGATGCAGCACAAGAGAGACACACTACTAGTATTACTGAGCAGCAATAAGCACTGATACTGAGCACTTATATTGAGATTTGCCACTGAGAGAACGTAGCCACATTCTCTCTGTACCCTCTACAATGCACGAGTGAAAATGGCGGCGACGCACGGCTCTTTATATGGAATCCGAATCTCACGAGAATCCAACAGCAGGATGATGACGTTTTGCCTCGTTCGGGTTTTCCGAGTCAGGCGGGAACAACCGAGCCTGCCTCGGACCCGTGTAAACCACGTGGAGTTCGGGGGGGTTCGGTTCTCGGAGAACCGAACCCGCTCATCTCTAGTCTTTAGTATGACTATTCTTATAATTTAGTGTTATTTGTCATGATAGTCCCTAATTTACAGTCTAAGAGGGAGATGTATCAAGCAGTGTACAAGTTTAAAGGGATAGTATGTTAAGGGGGGATTCAATGAAGTGTTGTTTTTTTGACTGGTCGAAGAAACTGCACTAAATCGAAACAGGGTATTCAATTGTGGGCATTTTCATCCGTTTTTTAATCCATTTTCGCCCATGCAGTTTCACTTTTTTTCCCCATCAAATCAGCATGGGCGAAAATAGCACCAAAAACTGGCAAAAACGCCTGTGAATTCGCCAAGACACGTGTATCTATGGCTGATTAAAATCAGGTGAAATTCAGGCTTGAAGTTAGCCAGCCACAGAACCTGTGTAATTCATGAGAGTCCCAGTTTAAAGGGATATTATGGTAAGCCTATTTAAAGTAGATAATCATTTTGTCACTGTGGGAGTGTTCAGACTCAACCCCAACAGCTAGCTAAGAACATTGCATTACCAGACTGTCAAGAAGTTTGGTTAGATCCACAGTAGTACTGGAAGCTGCAGATTTACTATTCATGTCCATTTCTGCCAATACTACAACCACAGTCTAATCTAAGTAGAAAAGAACGTTTAGCATTAAAAGAGTTGGAAAGTGATCAATCACTAGTTATCAAGAGTGCTGATAAAGGGGGGGTGGGGTGTTTTGCTGAAGAGAGAAGCTTATTTATTTGAGGCTTATAGCCAATTACATGATATTGGATTCTATAAGAAAATTTCAGAATGATCCTACTTTAGATTTTCAAATTCAATTTAAAGTGTTGCTTGATGATGCCCTTACGGGATAGGTCATTTCCAAAGATGAATATGTTTTTTTGTTTATTGAGCACCCTGTTATCCCCATTTTTTATCACATTCCTAAAATACATAAGTCCCTCACAGCCCCCCCTGGGTCGTCCAATTATTTCAGGTATAGGGTCCCTCACGTCTAATTTATCACAATTTATTGATTTATTATTTACAAAGATTTGTGGTCTCTCTGAGGTCCCATATGCGAGATACAACAAGTTTATTGAATTCAATCAGTGGTTTGGAATGGAAATCCAACTATGCTTTTTTAA
Source organism: Pseudophryne corroboree (assembly GCF_028390025.1). NCBI lineage: Eukaryota > Metazoa > Chordata > Amphibia > Anura > Myobatrachidae > Pseudophryne > Pseudophryne corroboree. The sequence goes on from NC_086446.1 coordinate 406,542,338, forward strand.
TAATAATAATAATAATAATAATAATAATAATAATAATAATAATTTTATTTATATAGCGCTCTTTCTCCAAACAGGACTCAAGGCGCTTTACATCAAAACAAGCATAATACAGAAGATTAATACAGCAATACACAGGCATAAAAATGAAAATCTAAAATGCAGAATCATAATGCAGGGTTGGTGTAGGCATTTTGGGTAATAACATCCATGGGCTGTGTATTCCACCATCACAGGGTACCAGGTGCGGCAGCCATCTTTGGCGCACAGCGTAGGATTACCCTGTGTGAAATAGTCCATCCCTAGAAGAGGTGACACAAAATGGGGGTGATTGCTGCATCCTAACATTCAGAGTAGGGTACAAACAAAACTATCAGGTCCATGTATTTCCATCCCATCCACAAGCGTACCAGATGAGGCAGCCATATTGGGTGCGCTAGAGAGGTTACACTGGGATGTAAGCCATACATGGGCCCAATGCATACATGGGAGAACGGGCACTCGTGTAGTCGTATGATATAACCTGTATGAGCAATCCACGTGAGGCACATCCTGCCCGCAGAGGCACCACCAGAGGCCCCCATTTGGGGTGCACTGTGTTAGATGCTGCAGGCAGGGTGTGCAATCAGTGGAAGCACACCTCACAGGAATACCACACGGTGGGGTGGAAGTATGCAGTAAAAGTTTTTTGTTTTTTTTAAGAAGAAAGCACATGATGAGATCATCTTTGCAGTTAAACAACGAAAGAAGGGAAATTATCCTGGTCTAATTGGAGCAGTACGGGGGGGGGGGGGGGTATGAGAATGTGGGGAGCACACTCAAATCTGAGGAAAATAATCATGCTGAGCCTGGCTTTGGTGCTCTCCCCACCAGTGGTCCCTGCTCACCTTGAGGGGTAAGCCTGTAAGGCACTGCTGATGTTTTCTGCCAGAGGGTTAGTGGGCGTAGTCCAGGTGATTTCATAGCAGAGGTTTGGTGAGTCCACATAATGTTCTGGATTTCTTTCTTGATGTTGTTCAATGTTTGTTCAACTGTTTTTTTTAACTGTTACTTTTCAAATCGCTTAGAGATAGGAACGCTTTGAGTATTGGAACGCACAGCTGACACGCACAGCTGTGCATAGCTGAAGCTACAGATATACTATGGTAAAATGATACAACTACAGCTGAGAAAAATGTCCCACTAATCAAAGGGGTTAGATTACACAGTGTTTGACTAAGCAAACGCCATCCCAGTCTGCCCTCATTAAATATGCAGCACTAGCCAAAATTTGGAACACAGGTAATTTAAATTACAAACAAAACCAGAAATCACATAACTATCTAACAAATGATTTGAACATACATTGAGTACAGAGATGTTTTGTAGAGGGTCAGATTGCTATAGGCAGATTACAGTGTGAGATTTGAACATACCTGAGGATGAGAAGAAAAGGAAGATGGTTAAGTCCAGACCAATGCTAAAGATAACTGTTTTAACTGTCACTTTTCAAAATGCTTAGAGATAGGAACGCTTTGAGTATTGGAACGCACAGCTGTGCATGGCTGAAGCTACAGATATACTATCTCTATAGATATTTTTGTCATTGGATGTACAAGCCCTCTATACTCACCTACCCCATGAAAAGGGGGTGGAGTTTGTTGAAATGTATCTGAGTCAGGATATGGGGATCTCGGAGAGTCTCAGGTCTTTTTTACTTTCTTCTATCACATTTATTTTAAAACACAATTATTTTTTATTTGAGGGTGATTACTTTCTCCAGATATTGGGGACGGCCATGGGTACTAGGTTCGCGCCAAAATTTGCTAACTTGTATATGGGTATGTTTGAAGACCAGTTTATCTGGGATGGACCTTTTGGCATGAACCTAGTATTCTATGGCCATTATATAGATGATTTGTTTTTTGTTTGGGATGGGAATGAAAACACTGCACTAAAATTTGTTACACACCTTAATAACAATGATTTCAATTTAAAATTCACACATTTATTTAGTAAAATTATGGGTAATTATTTGGATTTGACCATCTCCTCTGAGGGAGGACAGATTATTACTAAAAATTATAAAAAAAATTGTTGATGCAAATAATCTTTTGCATTATTCCAGCAATCATTACAATCCATAGCTACGTAATGTGCCGTTTAGCCAAGTTAGTAGGTTACGTAGAAATTGTTCCTCTGTTGGGGACTATAGAAATCAAGTAGATGGTATGGCCAAGGACTTTGTGAATAGGGGGTACCCTAAGGCTTTAGTGAAAGTAGCCTATAAAAAGGTAGAAGAGAGTGATAGAAATCAATTAATGAGGACAAAAAAGACAGCACAAATAATTCCCTTAGATAAAAAGGAAACCTTGACTCAAATGTGTTTTGTAACTGAATATAATAGTCTTATGAAATCAAGAAAGTGGCGAAAAATAATTTTAAAATATTACAACAGGATGCATTATTACAATCTGCAATTTCAATGGCCCCTAAAATTATATTTAATAAAAATAAAAATCTAAACAACATATTAGCACCTAATATGTTGATAAAAGAAAAATTAGCAATTTCTCGTGGCGACAGTATTCCATGGCACCCACAGTGGGATGCTATAGATGTGGGAAGGTGTGATGCATCACTTGTGGTTTTCTAACAAACAGAACTTTGAAAATTGAATCATTTGTTATGAAAGAGAAATTTGAGATCCGCAAATTTATTAACCTTGATACAACTTACTGCGTGTACGTGCTGCAGTGCTCTTGTGGCCTGCAGTATGTGGGCAGGGCAACTCGCTCCTTAAAAAGTAGATTTAAGGAACATAGATTGAATATCCTTAAGAATTATTCCAAACATAGTGTGGGTCAACATTTTTCGGTTATTCATCAAGGTAAAACAGATGGATTATGTGTGATAGGAGTTCATCATGTAAATAGAACGAGCTGTAGGGGGATAGATTTTGAAATTTATGTGCTAAAGAAGCCGTATGGATTTTTTTGACTCAAGACTCTATTTCCGCAGGGGTTAAATGATTGTATTGATTTTGAATCATTTGCCTAAATATTCTAGTGTTATACTATATCAGGTTACAATTTAGGTTTAGTAATTTTTATTGTCCTCACGTTTATATTAATATGGTTAGTGTGTGGGTTGCCCAGGAGGGGGGGGGGGGGGCTTAAATTATGAGGGTTAAATGATTGTATTGATTTTGAATCATTTGCCTAAATATTCTAGTGATATACTATATCAGGTTACAATTTAGGTTTAGTAATTTTAATTGTCCTCACGTTTATATTAATATGGTTAGTGTGTGGGTTGCCCAGGAGGGGGGGGGGGGCTTCAATTATGAGGGGGGGGGGGGGGGTCTAGCAGATACTTTCCATTCCTGTCAGGTTGAAGTATAAAATAAGGGGGGGGGGTCATATTATTATTGTTATTGCTATTTATAATACTATGGACATCACTGTGATGATTACTAAGCGTTCATACACAGCTATACATGAGAATATCTTTATTGATGGTTATATTTACATCGCTTTTGATATCTTGTGTTGTGATTACATTATTTTTGTAAGGAATGAGGTTTAATTGATTGTATAGATGCTATTTGCTAAAGACATATGTTAGGTTTACCTTTGTGACTTGCAGTGATTCCTTTAGGGTAGTGATAATTAGTTTAATTCCATTCCATGGAATCATATGTGTTATAATCAGGGAGAATTTAGCCGTCACTTATGTGAGAAAAATGCTTGGAAAAGACTGGTGGTAGAGATAGGTTATTGGTAGAGTGTCGGACTATGATAGTAAGGATCACAGGTTCGGATCCTAGAACCCCCGACAATTAATAATATTATTATTATATTTTATAACTTTTTGTATTCTCTATTCCTTTGTATCATTGCACTTTATATGTTGGATTGAAATGGAAAATAAAATAACATGCTTATAGGTATTAAAAATTTGGACAAACGGGCAAATTATTAAATGAGTAAATAAATGAATGACTATGTAATGTAGAGTAACTATTTGAGTACAAGTGATTCTGTTACAAAGAGAGGCAGATCAGGAGGTTGATCTAAACAGGTGTATTTTATCTGGTGGAATAATGCACCAATGAGCTCGAGCGCTGGTATTTAAAAAGGGTCACAGATTTTAATGATGTAATTCTATGAGGAAGCTACAGTCGGAGCGAAACGCGTCAGAGGCTATCCATTGGGGACCCTAAGTGGACGTTTACTTGTCACTGCGAAGTGCTGTAAGGCTATGAGGATGTGTACTCCATTACGGGTGTAGTATGGCTGACCGGCGGTCAGGAAACCGCCGGTCAGCTTACCGACGCCGGGATCCCGGCGGGGAGGGGCGAGTGCAGCAAGCCCCTTGCAGGCTCGCCACGCTGCGGGCTCGGTGGCGACCTGCGGTCGCCATGGGTTCTATTCCCACTCTATGGGTGTCGTGGACACCCACGAGTGGAAATAGTCCCTGTTGGTCGGCATGCCGACCATAGGGATAGTGAGGGGTCGGGATGGTGGAGGAGGTCATGTGACCGGCGGTCTCCCGACCGCCGGTCACATGAATACCACCCCTCCATTACTACAGGAGCGATTGCACCAAGAGGCGGAGGACGCTATAAGACGGGAGCTCAACCAGGCCGGATACAGCCCTCCAGAGTCTGAGGACACCTCTCTCCCTCCTTCAGTTTTAAACATCTCGCTGGGAACACACGTAATTACTCCCAATAGTGGAGAACAGGTTTTTTCATTGCAAAGTATTGCTTCTTAATACACAGGACAAATTAATAAAAACTGTGTTGGAGCTAATTATCAAAGTATGGACACTTTTAATGCAGTAATGTCCAAATACGAACAGTGATTTATCTATTTCATAGACATTTATGATCCACCTCCCTCAACTCACTGTGTTTTATATTGTTAGATGTTATTTTATTGATTTTTTTTTTATAGAACTAGTCATTATTGATTAAATTTAACTTAAAAACTTTTTATTTGTTGAGTCAAATGTATTCATGTCCTATTGCTTCATTTAACAGCGCAGGAGGAGAAAAAAGTTGTTTAATTTCTGCCAATAGAAATATTGGGGTCCTGTACGCTCATGGTTTTGCCTCCAACCCTCCTGCCCCTGCTAGGCATAATGGTCCTGATTCTGATTTGTAAGGTATTGCACAACTACAGGTATGCGGCTGTGAAATACCATACAAATTATATGCAAATGCCTCCTGCATGCATCTGCAAGATCTGAGTGCTGCGTCTGAGGATGCAGCATGGGTTCACCTTTGCGACTATCGGTTGGACTCAATATGATAGCAGCCCTCTGTCAGTCAGCGTAGGCCAAAGCTTACTCAGACTGGCCATTGGATCCGATCAGCCATCGGATCCAGTCCAGGAAGACTACATCCGACAACGCAGACCCTGGGCCTGGCACTGCTACAAAACGGGAATGACACAACCTCTATTTTGTGAAATGGTCCTGGTCAACATCCCCAAATGCTGCAGCATGTTAATTGGCGAGGCTGCAAGTGATATTACAGGTCCCGTTCTGGGTTAGAACAAGTCTTACACATGCGCAGCCCCCAAACCATTGGATTTATACGTAAACCAAAAAGAAATGGTGCTCATTCTTTACAATTCTGGCTGCATACTTACAGCATTGGTACTCATACACACATCAGAAAAAATATTAGGGTTGTCAGTAGCAAGGCAAAACATTACTATGACAGAGATGAATACCACCTGCACAGACACAGATGGGAATAAGAAAAATGAAGCAAAGGTCTGGAGGCAGTAGCGGCTCTTGCCACGGGCAAGCAGGCTTTTTGCCCGGGGCGCCGCTGTCCCAAGGGCGCCGCCGCTGCCGTGGCAAGAGCCGCCTTGCTACTGCCGGTGCGGTGCTCCTGACATCATCGCGCGCTGCACGGCATTGTGGGAGCGGCTGCTATTAGGGGCACAGCAACAGGGGGCACAACTACTGAGCGCACAGCAACAGGGGGCAAAACTATAGGGGCACAATTACTGAGGGCACAGCAACAGGGGGCAAAACTACAGGGGCACAACTACTGAGGGCACAGCAACAGTGGGCACAACTACTGAGGGCACAGCAACAGGGGGCAAAACTACTGAGCGCACAGCAACAGGGGGCAAAACTATGGGGGCACAATTACTGAGGGCACAGCAACAGGGGTCAATACTACAGGGGCACAACTACTGAGGGCACAGCAACAGGGGGCAAAGCTACAGGGGCACAACTACTGAGGGCACAGCAACAGGGGGCACAATTACTGAGGGCACAGCTACAGGGGGCAAAACTACAGGGGGCATAGCTGTGACTACGCCCCTTTCCTATGAAGCCATGCCCCTATATTTTCCTGCGCTCCTATGGCGCGCACAAACCCTTTTTTACCTGTTTGGGGGGGCGCCAAAGGAAACGTTCGCCCTGGGCGTGGCCTCACAGCACTGACCCGTGGTGCGGCATTTTGGGGGCATGCCCAGCGCTCCCGGAGCGGCTGGGCAGCCCAGAAAACCGACATATGCTGTATGAATTGGTGCCTGATCATCTTGGTACCCGGCCTGTCTGAAACAATGTCTGCACCATGGGATGGACCTGGTCAGCCAAAATGTCTCCCTAGTCCTTGGCAGACACTGAACCATGCATGGTGATAATGGGTATGGCAGAATACTATGCTATAGCTTGCCAAATCATCACTGACCCACCAGCATGCTTCACTCTTGGCACGCTGAAGAAATTGATCCTCCGTGGCAGTCAATCCCTTGAGCCATTATTCAATATTCATGTAGAAGATCACATGCTCCTGAAGCTGCCCATTTTGAGTAGGAATATAACAATGTTATCATCATACAACAAAGCTTCAACAATATAACACCATTCCTTCTGTTTCGCGCACCTTCTCCTCTGTCCCCAGCTCCATCCCAGTGACTCCAGTGCCATCCCCATGTCTCCAGCTCCATCCCAGTGTCTCCAGTGCCATCCCTCATTTGTCTCCAGATCCTTTCCAGTGTATCCAGTGCCATCCCTCGTGTCTCCAGCTCCATCTACTCTCTGTCCCCAGCTCCATCCCAGGGGTAAATTTACTAAGGTGGGAGATTTTTAGAACTGGTGATGTTGCCCATAGCAACCAATAAGATTATATCTATTATCTGCTAGAAGCAGCTAGATAAATGGTAAGTAGAATCTGATCGGTTGCCATGGCCAACATCACCAGTTCTAAAGATCTCCCACCTTAGTAAATTTCCCCCCCAGTGTCTCCTTTGCTATCCCACCTGTGTTTCCAGCACCATTCCCGGGTGTATCCAGCGCCAACCCTTCTGTGTATCCAGCGCCATCCCCCATGTGTCTTGTTTCTAAAAAAGATGGGAGTCTTTGACCATGCATAGATTTTAGAGTCCTGTTTAAAATCACGGTAAAAAAAAAAACACCTATCTGTTACCTCTCATCAGTTCTGTTTGATCATCTCAAAAAGGCCACCATCTTTTCCAAAACTGATTTGGAGGTGCCTAAAATGTAATCCTCATCAAGGAAATGGATGACTGGAAGATGGCATTTAACACCCAGTCCGAACACTAGGAGTATCTGGTTATGCCCTTCAGCCTTTCCAATGCGCCTGCCATCTTTCAGGATCTGATTAATTATGTTCTACGAGAGTACCTTGGAAAAATTGTGGTAGTCTATTTAGATGATATTTTGATTTATTCACAGTCCATTGAGATTCATTGCATTCATGTCAAGCAAGTCTTGCAAAAACTCTGTGACCATCATTTATTTGCCAAACTTGAGATGTGTGAATTCGAAGTTGAGTAACTCTCCTTCTTGGTATATGTCATAAGGGTTTCTCCATGGATCCTAGCAAATTTCAAGCCATTTTCTGTTGGGTTCAGTGCACCAATTTGAAAGCCATTCAGAAATTCATAAGCTTTGCAAATTACTATAGGCATTTAATTTCTCTGTCTTGTCAGCTCCAATCACTGCCTTAGGGGCTAATTCAGGTTGGATCACAAATCGCGATCCAACCGGAATTTTTACAATCACCCCACGGGCGCATGCACAGTGCCCATCTGCGCATGCGACCGCACTTTCTGTGGGGGGTGGGGGCTGCAGAAAATGCGATCGCCTCTGCCTGTCAATCAGACAGGTGCTCGCGGGGCGGGGGGGCGCAATGCTCCTTTTCATTGGAGGAGACGGAGCGTTGCGGGTGTAGTGCGGTGCGGAGTCGGGCGAACGGAGGTGTGTCATGGGTGTGATCACAGCGGCTGCGTGACGTCACACGCAGCGCCGTGATCAGGGAGAAGCTGCGCCGGCAGGAGGCTTCCAGTATTTCTGCTAACAATCAGAAATTGCGATTACTCGCAATTTCTGCTTGTTGAAGGGGGGGGGGGGGGGCGGCTCCGGTCAGCATGCTGAACGGCCTTGCCCAGCGATGGGCAGCCCCCAGTATGCTAGGAAAAGGATAGCAAATTCTGCTGATTAGCAGAATTTGCTATCCTTACTGAATTATCCCCTTAACCAAGAAGGGAGCAGACACTGCTAACTGGTCCCCAAAAGCCCAACAAGTATTTATTGTTTTAAACTAAGCTTTTCTCTCTGCTCCAGTCCTTCTCCATCCAAATCCTTATCTGCCTTTCATTATTGAGGTAGACACCTCTGAAGTAGGGGTTGGAGCCATTCTCTCCCAAAAGGATCCTCCTGACAACAAGTTACACCCATGTATCTTCCTGTCTCAGAAATTCTCTTCTGTGGAGTCCTATTATGATGTCGGAAATCTGGAACTACTGTACTTGCAATTATATGGGACTTTGAGAATTGGAAACATTGGCTGGAGTGAGCCAAGCATACTATGACCATCATCATGGACCATAAAAAATTACTCTACACTGAATTTGCTAGAAGGCTCAACTCCAGACAAACACGTTGGGCACTATTTTTCAAGCGATTCAATTTCATCATTACCTACAGACCTGGTCCCAAAAATGTCACTGCTGATGCCTTGCCACAGAGCTTTCTTCACAAGCATTAGTCAACTACTAATAAAGCTACCTATTATCCCAGCAGCCTCCATTCTTACCAGGTTGGCAAAAGATCTCTTGTCACAGCACCATTCCTTGCAGGCACAAGCTCCTCCAGAATCCCCTCATGGTCTTCTGTTTGTTTCTGAACATTTTAGGGGCTCCATGCTGACAGAATTCCATTCCAGTAAAGCTTCTGGTCATCCAGGAATCTCCAGGACTTTAGAATTACTGTCTCAGTCTGATGGCCTACACTCATTCAGGATGTCAAAGAATATATTCAAGCATGTAAAGTTGATGTCAAGATTAAAACACCCAAACAGCCTGATCCTGACAGTTACTGCCTTTGGCTATACCTAAGAAGCAATGGTCCCATATCTCAATGGACTTTATTGTCGATCTGCCGGTTGCTGCTGGGTGTAATACCATCTGGCTTCAGTGGAAAAACAGGACTTTTCTCTACTTTGTGCTATTTACGGAGCAGGTTACCGTGGAGAAGTTCCTGACTTTTCTCACAAAAGCATCCCTGCTCCACGGCTGAATCGTGTTACCATACTTTTGTATAGTGAGTGCAATTCTCATAGGAACGGAAAGTTCAGCTTTACATTCCACTTTGAAAAACTCCTTCGCTATTTCAGGATGGCATAGGGAACTTGTTAGTGGAGAAGAGAAGTGAAGATGTCAGTCTCCCTGCCTTCTCCACCCCCTCTGTGACAGCAGCCAATCAGAGGAGCCCAGGGTACAAGCATATACTGGGACTCATCCTCCTGATTGGCCACTGCCACAGTGCCCCCACACTCTTCTCCTGCCTCCTGAGCGCCTGCTGCCGCTTGCTCCCAACTCCACCACTGCTGAAGTGATCCTACATATGCATATGCCGGGTCACTTTCTTTTCTACTTACTGGCCACTGCCCCCTGCGTGCTGCTCCTAACCCCCCGCTGCTAAATAGACCCAGCGCATGCACATTCATAATCACAGGGGATGGGAGACGCCAGTGCATGCGCAGAAGACAGGAGAGCGCATGCACTGGAGAAACGTCAACAAACAAGCTGCGATAGGAGCAGTAAAGGAGTCATCGTGAGAAGACGAGTTACCGCATTGCTTTGGGAACCCAGCAAAGGTTGAAGAATTCCGCTAAGTATATGAAAAAACCCGCCCATAAGAATGCGATGTTTGGTGATAAGTAAAACCAAACCATCGCATTCTTACATGAACAGACCCCCTAGTGCTTAATCAGCACTTTTTCATATTACATAATCTACCTTTTGATATTGTGTCTGACAGATTATTTCAATTTAATGCTCAGTTTTAGAAGTATTTCTGTTCTTCCTTGGACTTCATTCTTAAACTGGGTACACATTAGATGATGTATACCCAGCAAGACATTGAGGATGATGGGACCCTGCGGGGGAGACTGCATTGGCAAGTGCATACATACTTGCCGATGCCAGCAGAGCGTTGGCGGGTGCCATGCCCTGACTAGCGTTATCGCTAGATTGAGCTGCATGCAGGTCCGATAGGCTATGTCGCTGACGAACTGCGGAAGTGCGTATCGTCAGCGACATAGTGAGTAAACACTGGACGATTTCAAGAATTTGTCGTTCCGATCCATCAGAATCGGGCAAATCATTTAAAAAATAGTCTGTTTAACCAGCTTTAGCCTATCGTCTGGATATCATCCACAGTCCAATGGACAAACAGAACTAGTTAATCAGTCACTGGAACAATATCTCCGTTCTTATATTGCGAAACTCCATAATAGCTGGATGGAATATTTACCTTTAGCAGAATTTGCTTATAATAATGCATGTCATTCCTCCACTAAAGTATCTCCATTCCTTTATATTTATGGATACCACCACAGAGAGAATTACATTTCATCTGTGATACCTAGTAATCTGGCTTCGATTCACAACACAGCTTCTCGCTTCAGGATGATTAAGGAGGCCAATCTCGGGACCGGGATTGGCGGGATCCCGGGATTTAGGGCTAAAAACGGCCAGAATTCAATCCCGGGATTGGGAGGTTCAATCCCGGCATTGGAAGGTCCAATCCCGGGGATTGCGGGATCAGCATTAAGCATCAACAGGATGCTCAGACGCTGCCTGGCTTCCTCCTTCCGCCTCCCCCGGCGCAGCGTGAGGTCACGCTGCGCCGTCAGCCGCCGCTGGGGGAGAGAGAATGTGGAGTTTCAAACCCGCTTGCCCGAAGCGGCCACATAGTTAAAATCCAATCCCGGGTATCCCGGGAATCCCGGGATTGGCCATTTTTCAATCCCGATACCCGGGAATGAAACAAAGGCCCAGGATTGGCTTCCCTAAGAATGATTATGATCTCAACAAGGCTTTTTTTTTGCTCAAATTGTTTTTGCAGACAGACATCGTAGGTTTTGTCATTTTAAAGTGGGCGATAATAGGATAGAATCCTTTTCTCATAGTCCGTAGAGGATGCTGGGGTCCACATTAGTACCATGGGGTATAGACGGGTCCACCGGGGGCCATTGGCACTTTAAAATTTTAAGAGTGTGGGCTGGCTCCTCCGTCTATGCCCCTCCTACCAGACTCAGTCTAGAAACTGTGCCCGAGGAGACGAACATCTTCAAGAGAAGGAGTTTACACAGATAGTGGCGAGATAAACACCAGCTCACACATACAAGGCACATCAAGCTAACTAGCTTGAAACGCAGCAACCGCTGAGACATTACTTACCAAGTAACAATGCAGTACTCAACTAAAACGAAGTTGTACTGAACAAAATAACGTTTGCAGGAAAAGGAAGCGCTGGGTGGGCGCCCAGCATCCTCTACGGACTACAAAAAAAGGATTTACCGGTAGGTAACCAAAATCCTATTTTCTCTTACGTCCTAGAGGATGCTGGGGTCCAAATTAGTACCTTGGGGATGTACCAAAGCTCCCAGAATGGGAGGGAGAGCGCGGAGGCTCCTGCAGAACTGATTGACTGAACTTCAGATCATCAGAGGCCAAAGTATCGAACTTGTAAAACTTTGCAAACGTGTTTGACCCAGACCAAGTTGCAGCTCGGCAAAGTTGCACTGCTGAGACACCCCGGGCAGCTGCCCAGGAAGACCCCACCTTACGAGTAGAGTGGGCCTTAACAGATTTTGGACACGGCAGTCCTGCCGTAGAATAAGCGTGCTGGATAGTGAACCTAATCCAGCGAAAAATACTCTGCATAGAAGCAGGACACCCAATTTTCTTGGGATCATATAGGACAAACAGAGAGTCCGACTTTCTGTGACAAGAAGTTCTCTTCACATATATCTTCAGGACTTTGATGTAATTGAGGAGTCACTGGCCACTGGCACCACAATAGGTTGGTTGATATGAAATGCCGACACAACCTTCGGAAAAAACTACTGAAGTGTTTGAAGCTCAGCCCTATCTTCATGGAAGATCAAGTACGGGCTTCTTCAGGACAAAGCCCCCAACTCCGACACGCGTCTAGCAGAAGCTAAGGCCAACAAAGTGACAGCCTTCCAAGTGAGAAACTTGACCTCAACCTCCTGTAGAGGCTCAAACCAGTCCGACTGGAGGAACTGCAACACCACGTTGAGGTCCCAAGGCACCGTAGGCGGTACAAAGGGAGGTTGGATGTGCAGAACTCCCTTCAAAAAAGTCTGAACCTCAGGGAGGGAAGCCAATTGTTTCTGAAAGAAAATGGACAGGGCCGAAATCTGGACCTTCACAGATCCTAACCTTAGGCCCATATCCACACCTGCTTGCAAGAAGAGGAGAAAACGTCCGAGTTGAAACTCCACTGTAGGAAACTTCTTGGATTCACACCAAGAGACATATTTCTTCCAAATACGATGGTAATGTTTAGACGTTACCCCTTTCCTAGCCTGTATCAGGGTAGGAATGACCTTCTTTGGAATGCCCTTCCGAGCAAGTATCAGGCGCTCACCTTCCATGCCGTCAAACGTAGCCGCGGTAAGTCTTGATAGGCGAACGGCCCCTGTTGCAGCGGGTCCTCCCGAAGAAGAAGAGGCCTCGGATCTTCTTGCAGTAGATTCAGAAGGTCCGTGTACCAAGCCCTTCTTGGCCAGTCTGGGGCAATGAGGATCGCTTGAACCCTTGTTCTCCTTATGAGCTTTAGGATTCTTGGGATGAGTGGGAGTGGTGGAAACACGTACACTGACTGGAACACCCACGGAGACACCAGGGCGTCCACTGCCACTGCCTGTGGGTCCCTCAACCTGGAACAATAACGCCGAAGCTTCTTGTTGAGACGAGAGGCCAGCATGTCTATTTGGGGTAATCCCCAAAGACGTGTTATTTACTTTAACACCTCCGGATGGAGACCCCACTCCCCAGGATGTAGATCGTGTCTGCTGAGGAAGTCTGCCTCCCAGTTGTCTACTCCCGGAATGAAGATGGCTGATAGCGCCAACGCGTGCTTCTCTGTCCAGAGGAGTATTCTTGTCACCTCTGACATTGCCGCTCTGCTCTTCATTCCGCCTTGTCGGTTTATGTAAGCCACTGTTGTTACGTTGTCCGACTGCACTTGAATGGCCCGATTTCTTAGAAGACGGGTCGCCTGAAGAAGACCGTTGTAGACGGCTCTTAGTTCCAGGATGTTGATGGGCAGGCCGGCTTCCAGGCTTGACCACCATCCTTGGAAAGTTACTCCTTGAGTGACTGCTCCCCAGCCCCGAAGGCTCGCATCCGTGGTTAGAAGGACCCAGTCCTGAATCCCGAACCTGCGGCCCTCCAGAAGGTGAGGCAATTGGAGCCACCAGAGGAGTGAAATCCTGGCCTTTGGCAACAGACAAATTCTCTGGTGCATGTGGAGATGAGATCCTGACCACTTGTCCAGGAGATCCAGATGGAAGGTCCGAGCGTGAAACCTCCCGTACTGGAGAGCCTCGTAAGAGGCCACCATCTTTCCCAATAGGCGAATGCATTGATGAACCGACACCCGGGCTGGCTTCAGGACATCCCGTACCATAGCTTGTATCACCAGCGCTTTTTCCTGCGGAAGAAACACCTTCTGCACTTCCATATCAAGAATCATTCCCAGAAAGGACAACCTCTGGGTTGGTTCCAAATGTGACTTTGGAAGGTTCAGAATCCAACCATGACTCCTGAGGAGGCGTGTCGTGAGAACAATGGACTGCAGCAGCTTCTCCTTGGACGATGCCTTTATCAGCAGATCGTCCAGATATGGAATGATGTTCACACCCTGTTAGCGGAGAGGCTGAACGGCAGGGCCTGGAACTGGAAATGACAGTCCAGCAATGCGAAACGGAGATAAGCCTGATGCAGCAGCCAGATCGGAATGTAGAGGTATGCATCCTTGATATCCAGTGATACCAGGAATTTCCCCTCTTCCAGACCTGATATCACCGCCCTGAGAGACTCCTTCTTGAACTTGAACTCCTTTAGAAAGGGGTTCAATGATTTTAGGTTCAGAATCGGCCTGACCAAACCATCCGGTTTCGGTACAACGAAAAGGTTTGAATAGTAACCTTTGTTCTGCATGTGAGGTGGTACTGGCACAATGACCTGTGTCTCCACCAGTTTATGGACAGCGTCTTGTAGTACAGTGCTGTCTGCCAACAGAGTTGGTAAGCCTGATTTGAAAAAGCGATGAGGAGGGAGACTTTGAAATTCCAGCCTGTATCCCTGGGATACAATATCTATCACCCAGGGATACAGGCCGGACGATACCCAGACCTGACTGAAGTGTCTGAGTCTCGCTCCCACTGGCACCACCTCCAGGTCGCGCGGTCCACCGTCATGCGGAGGACTTAGGCATACCTGAAGCAGGCTTTTGTTCCTGGGAACCTGCAGCGGCAGGTTTCTTGGACTTAACTCGACCTCCCCTAAAGAAGGTATTGGACGGTCTTGCCTTTCTAGGCTTGTTAGGCCGAAAGGACTGCGTTGCAGATGAAGAGAAGGATTTCTTCGGAGCAGGTGCTGCTGAGGGAAGAAACGGAGACTTACGCGCTGTAACCGTGGATATCCACGCGTCTAGAGCTTCTCCAAAAAGAGCCTGACCTGTATAGGGTAGGGACTCCACACTTTTCCTGGATTCCGCCTCGGCCGACCACTGGCGCAGCCACAGTCCCCGACGAGCTGAAACAGACATGGAAGATATTCCCAACCCAGGTCTTTCATGGATTCTACCATAAAGCCTGCTGAATCATGTATGTTGCGTAAAAATAATGCAACATCATCCCTATCCATCGTATCCAAATCCTCAAGTAAGGTAGCTGACCACTTTACTATTGCATTTGCAATCCATGCGGTAGCAATAGTGGGACGTAATATGGCCCCTGAGGCAGTGTACATTGATTTAAGCGTGTTATCAATTTTTCTATCAGCCGGCTCCTTTAAGGCGGTAGATCCTGGAACAAGCAAAACCACCTTCTTTGAGAATCTGGACACAGATGCGTTAAAAATCGGCGGGTTTTCCCATTTTTTTTCCTATCCTCAGGGAAAGGAAATGCCACCTGGACCCTTTTAGGGACCTGGAATTTTTTCTCAGGGTTTACGCATGCTTTTTCAAATATAGCATTCAATTCCTTTGGCGTAGGGAAGGTTAGCGAGGCTTTTTTATATTCACCGAAAAAAGCCTCCTCAACCTGCTCAGGTGTGGTATCATTAACATTCAACACATCCCTGATAGCCTCTATCAACAATTGCACCCCCTTTGCAAGAGATGCGGACCCCCACAACACATTTCCATCACCGTCTGTGGTGTCAGAATCGGTATCCGTGTCGTCTTGTGTGACATGCACAAGCGCACGTTTGTGGGGGTATATAGCGGGGCGTCCTGAGGTACCAGAAACCGGCCATACTGCCATAGAGCTCTGTAATACCTGGGTTGCAGATTCATTACTTGCAACCCTGTCAGAAATCTGAGAAATCTGAGAGATTTGAAAGAGGAAAACCACTAAGGCTCCCTTGCTGGTATCTGTGCTAAACCAGTGCTATCCTGATTACATGGAATGGGATCATCCTTGGAGGATAAATCCTCTGCAGCATATGACACAGTGTCCCTGGACATAGCTATAGGAGACCACCAAACACACACACACACATACACACACACACACACACACACACACACACACACACACACACGTGAGGGCAGACAGAGTTTCCCCCCCCCAAGAATGGCAAGAGAGAGACAGAGATTGGAGCCAACCCACACACAGCATTTTGAGCAAAGGGAGACCCCTTGTCAACGCTGACTGTGCACCTTAATAGGACACACAGTCTAATTACAGCCTCCCCTCCCTTCTACAACCCCCTGGTACCGTGTACAGATAGCTGGAGTTGCTGTGGAGGGACCTGTTCTTCCTCTCAGCGCTGTGCAGGCAGGAAAATGGCGCTGAAACGCTGCTGGGTCCGCTCTGAGGAGCAGCTCCGCCCCCTTAATGGCGCTGTCTTCCCGGATTATACTGGCCTGAGGAATTAGTGCTGGCTGAGATCCGAGGACCCCGACAGGCTTCTGGACCAGTGTAGGGGGTAAGCGCTGGCCCAGGGCACCCCTCACAGTGGCTCAGACCCCGCAGGGCGGACACTACTCCCCCCTTAGTCCCACAAAGCAGGGAGGCTGTTGCCAGCAGCCTCCCTGCAAAATAATAAACTCTAAAATAAACTTTTACTAAAGAAGCTCTGTAAAGCTCCCCTAGCTGTGACCGGCTCCTCCGGTCACATTTTCTAAACTGAGGCTGGTAGGAGGGGCATAGAGGGAGGAGCCAGACCACATTCTCAAACTCTTAAGGTGGCCATCCACTACTCAGACTTGTCTGAACTGCAGATAACATCAGATTTCTCTTGAACTCTCCCGGGAGCGTCCCGGGAATTGGATCAGACCCTGGCTTTAATTTTAATTTCATTCACTTCAGATATATCTGATGCGATATATCATGTGCCAGATCGCATCAGATATATCTGATGCACACATGCTACATGCGATTGATCTGATGCTGCTGCTGCCGCTGTTCCCCCTCTTGGTGGGTGGGAGTGGCTAGGGAGATGCCAGTCAAGTGACGCTTCAGATGAATCTGATCAGATACATCTGAAGTAAAAAAAACAATCCGATGTGCACCTGTTTTCTTCAGATTCAGATAAATAGTTGGGGCAGCCTCAGAGATCTGTAGTTCAGATATATCTGACACGGGAGTGCGCATCGGATCGGAAGAGCCATCCGATGTGACACTTTTCTTCAGATATGACGGTCAGATGTGTCGAAATCTGAAGAAAACTGCCCAAATCGGACTAGTGGATGGGGGCCTTTAAAGTGCCAATGGCTCCTGGTGGACCCATCTATACCCCATGATACTAATGTGGACCCCAGCATCCTCTAGGACGTAAGAGAAAAAATATTGTTATCCACTGGTAACATCAGGCTTCGTCAACCCTCAAAAAAAGTTTGTTCCAAAGTATATTAGGCATTTCAGAATATCAAGCAAGTGAATACTGCTGTCATTCACCCCAGACTGGCCAAGTCCTTAAAAACTCCCAATAACGTTCATTGCTCTCTGTTTAAGCCTGTGATTACTTCCAGAAAATTCAAGTTTTTCCACCCTAGGAAAACTCCTGTCAAACACAGCCTGTAAAATGGCAGTTACAAGCTTTTTGGTTGGCACCTTATTTTTCCACTTTTTCCCTCCAAGGTTTGATTCATCTCCTCCTTAGTGATTATGTAAATAAACCACATAATTGGATGAGGTGAAGTAACAATATATACTGTCAACACTCAATTGTCATGAACAATATACAGGGGCGGATCCAGAAGAAAATGATAGGGGGGGCACCATGGAAGGGGCAAGTACATTTGCGTGCGGCTTCGGTGCATGTGAGGTGCAGGGTGCAGTGTGCAGGGGGCAGCGTTTGAGGGTCAGGGGGCAGCGTGTGAGGGTCAGGGTGCAGGGGGCAATGTGTGAGGTGTTGGGTACCGGGGGCAGCGTGTGAGGGGCAGGGGGCAGCGTGTGAGTGGCAGGGTATAGGGGGCAGCATGTGAGGAGCAGGGTGCAGCGTGTGAGGGTTCAGGGGGCAGGGTGTGAGGGGCAGGGTGTGAGGGGCAGGAGGCAGCGTGTGAGGGGCAGGGGGCAGGAGGCAGCGTGTGAGGGACAGGGTGTGAGAGGCAGGGTGCAGTGTGTGAGGGGCAGGGGGCTGGGTGTGTCAGTGTGTGAGTGTGGGGTTGAAAAGAACTCTCATATGTGGGCTGCAGCCAGGGAAGTGAGTAGAGAATTGGTCACAGGGGCTGCCTCTCAGCAGCAAAGCTGGCCAGCCCCCCCTCCAGCTTACCTAAGCCTGCTTCCTAGCACCAGTGTCCAGGCTCAGCAGCTGAGGTCGGAAGCTGTTTCTCGGCCATCATACCCGCCGCACTCCACAGCAGCTCCGGTCTTCAATGTGAGGCGCTCCGTGGTAGGTTGGACTAGTACCAGCAGGATGCCGCTCACTATGCAAATACTCCAGCCACAGCAGCGCACTGAGAGGCTGCCAGCCTGGATATGTGGGATGCCCAGCCCCTCACTGCTCTGGCTGCGGCTGGAGTACTTGCATAGTGGGCGGGCGGCAGTGCTTAAAGTGGTCCTAGAGAAGTGGTGGAACTCACCCCCCTCCCCACGGCGCCCATGTAATAAAGGTATTGCGCACGCGCCACAAAAAGGGGCGTGGTCTCCAAAAGAATGGGGCGTGGTCACACAATAGTAATAATGCCCACAGTAGTAGCACCCCGTAATACACATAATGCCCACCACAGTAGCACTTCTTATACAATGCCCACAGTTGTAGTGCTCATTATGCAATGTCCACTGTACTGGTAGTGCCCCTTATATAGACCCCTTAGTAGTGGTGCCCCTTATGCAATGCCCGTATTGCCCCCAGTAGTAATGTTGCCTGTAGTAATGCCCCCAGTCGTTTAGCGCCCTAGTAGTTATGCCCCCAGTGGTAATGCCCCTGCAGTTATGACCCCAGTAGTTTACCCCCCCCCCCCTTTAGTTTAGCCTCCCAGTGGTAATGCCCCCAGTAGTTTGCCTGCTTGTAGTTTAGCCATCAGTAGTAATACCCCCCTGTAGTTTGCCCCATTGTAGTTTAGCCCCTGTAGTTATACCTCCAGTAGTTTAACCCCTGTAGTTATGCCGCCCTTGTAGTTTAGCCCCCAGTAGTAATGCCCCCAGTAGTTTGGCCCCTGTAGTTATGCCCCCAGTAGTTTGGCCCCCCTGTAGTTTAGCCCCCAAGTAGTAATGCCCCTGTAGTTACGCCGCCAGTAGTAATGCCCTCCTGTAGTTTGCCCCTTTGTAGTTTGCCCCCTTGTAGCTTACCCCAGTAGTTTGCCCCCTTGTAGTTGGCCCCCAGGAATAATGTCCCACAGTAGTTTGTCCCCAGTAGATGCCACCCAGTAATAATGTCCCACAGTAGGTTGCCTCCAGTAATAATGCCCCCCAGGAGTTTGCCCCCAATAGATGACCCCCTCAGTAGTAATGCCCCCAGTAATAATGTCCCCCAGTAGTTTGCCCCCAGTAGATGCCCCCCAGTAAAAATGTCCCCCAGTAGCTGCCCCCAGTAGTAATGCCCCCCAGGAGTTTGCCCCCAATAGATGACCCCCCAGTAGTAATGCCCCCAGTAGATGCTCCCCAGTTGTAATACCCCCAGTAGATGCCCCCCAGTAAAAATGTCCCCCAGTAGCTACCCCCAGTAGAAATGCCCCCAGTAGATGCCCCCCAGTAATAATGCCCCCAGTAGTTTGCACCCAGTAGTAATGCCCCCCCCAGTAGTAATGCCCCTTGTTGATGCCCCCCCAGTAGTAATGTCCCCCCGTAGTTTGCCCCCAGTAGATGCCCCCGCTGCACTAAGGAAGAAAAAACAACAACATACTTACCGAGCCCCGTTCCCGCTTCCAGACCGCTGCAGTCCTCCTCTCCTGGCGTTCGCTCCTCAACACTATGAGAGAGACGTCATAGCGCCGGAAGCCGGAGCTCAGTACTGAGCTCTTACCTCCAGCTTTCGGTGAGGAGAGACGGGCGCCTGGTGGTAACACAATCTCAGCGGGTGCCCGTCATCTCCTTGTGCGGCGCCGGGGGACACATAGGGTTGGGGGGGGGGGGGGGGTCGGGGGACGGAGGAAGAACTGCCACAAATGACAGGGAGAGTCCCCCCCCCTCCACCTGGATCCGCCACTGACAATATACATAAAGGAAAAGTAGTACTAACAATAGACATACCACTTTCAGACATGTGACCCAGGAATTTGCTGGTTGCTAGACCCAGAAAATTCTGGGTCTCAGCACTGTGACCTTGGTCGGGAGCAGGGCCAAGGACCCGGAAATTACTCCCGAGTTGTGTCCTTTCACACATGCAGAAATTCTGGGTTGATGCCCTTTCACGTGCATACACCCAGGATTTAGCTGCATGTCTGAAAGGGGTATAAGTATTAACTGAACATTTCTTCCTGATTTTTTTTTTACAGAAACACTTAAGTAAAATATTAAAGATTCAGAGCACGCATCAAGAGGACAATTATGAATCAATTTACAAATGTAGCTTTGAACTGGGTTGTATGAGCCTGCCAGGCTTGGAGTGTTTTGTGGCAGAAAGCCATTTAGTGAACATGGGCCAGAAGAAATTTCAATAAATGACTGGCACCTGGTAAGAAATGCACTAGCCAGTGTAAAGGAATTAAGGAAAGCTTTCATTCTGTGCAAACAAATTCTGCACTGAACTAAAAGGCAGCTGCTGCTTGAGGAAATGACATTTTCCTCATTCTTTGAAGACTCTATTTTTATAAGTGGTTTGATTATTCCAATGAATGACAGATTTATTTCTGAGGTGATTTAACAAAACATGGAAATCTAAGAGCTAAATAAACCTCATAATTTATCCTGTTTCAGTCAAATCTGCATCAAAATTCTTTTTACTTATTCACAGAACTAGAACTTTTAGGGATGACAATGGGTAAAGTTAATAATATCACAGACTTATATGTTGTATTTGACAGCCAAAATACTATAATGTAATATACAGTAGTCACAATAAGAAGTTATTTACAAAGGGTACTTGATGTGCAACAAATTAAATTTTCCATCCACATGCCTAACTCAGGCATTCCCAATCTGGGTCCTCAAGGCACACTACCAGTGCAGGCAGGGCCGGTGCAAGGGCGTTCGGCGCCCTCCTGCAAACTGTCAATTCTGCGCCTTTCTACAAATACAAATGTGACTGCTCTCATCCTCAGAGCTGTAACTAGATATTTTGGTGCCCCCCTTCCCCTCAAGAACTATAACATGGACAGTGCACGCTGAAGGTATGCCGCAAAAATATAGGGGCATAAAATAATGATGTAAAATATGGGAGCATAAAATAATTAAGACGCACAGTAGTCTCCATTATTCAAAATTACGCCAAACAGTAGTACCACTTCTACACATTACGCCAGGTAGAGCCCCTTATATACATTACGCCAGATAGAGCCCCTTTTACATATTGCACCACGTAGAGCCAGTCACACATTATTCCAGGTAGCGCACCCTTTTACACATTGCGCAAGCTATAGTCTCCTTTTTCAATGCCAGGTAGAGCCCACTTTTACACATTGTGCCAGGAAGACCCCTTTTACAATGCCAGGTAGAGCCAGTCACACATTATTCCAGATAGAGCACCCTTTTACACACTGAGCCAGGTAGAGTTCCCTTTTACACTTTGCGCCAGGTACAGCACCCTTTTACACATGCCACTTTCCCCAGCACACATTACTATGAGCCCCTCCCCTCTCCCCAACACACATTAATGACATTCCCCTCCCCAGCACATATTAATGACTCCCCTCCGCCCCAGCACACATTAACTACACCTCCCCCACCCCAGCACATTAATGACACTCCCCCAGTATATATTAATTACCCCCATCCCCAGCACACATTAAGGACACCCCCCCCAGCACACATTAATGACACCCCCCAGCACAGCACACATTAATGACACCCTCCAGCACACATTAATTACCTCCCCTCCCCAGCACACATTAATGACACCCCCCAGCACAGCACACATTGATGACACCCCCCAGCACAGAACACATTAATGACACCCCCCAGCACAACACACATTAATGACACCCTCCAGCACACATTAATTACCTCCCCTCCCCAGCACACATTAATGACACTCCCCAGCATAGCAAATATTAACTACACCCCCCACCCCAGCACACATTAATTACACCCCCCATCACATATTAACTACACCCCCCAGCCCACATTAATAACACCCCTCTGCACCAGAACACATTAATGACCCCTCCCCTAGCAAGGCACAGCACACATTAATGACCCCCCCCCCCCCCCCAAAAAAAAACAAAACAAAACACATTAATGACACCCCCCAGCACAGCACACATTAATGACCCCCCAGCCCACATTAATGACACCCCCCAGCACAGCACACATTGATGACCCCCCAGCACACATTGATAACACCCCCCAGCACAGCACACATTGATGACACCCCCCAGCACAGTACACATTAATGACACCCTCCAGCACACATTAATTACCTACCCTGCCCAGCACACATTAATGACACTCCCCAGCACAGCACACATTAACTACACCCCCCACCCCAGCACACATTAATTACACCCCCCATCACATATTAACTACACCCCTCTGCACCAGAACACATTAATGACCCCCCTAGCAAAGCACAACACACATTAATGACCCCCCAGCACAGTACACATTAATTACACCCCCCATCACATATTAACTACACCCCCCAGCACACATTAATTACACCCCCAGCACATCACACATTAGTGACCCTGCAGCACACATTAATGACACCCCCAGCACAGCACACATTAGTGACCCTGCAGCACACATTAATGACACCCCCAGCACAGCACACATTAATGACCCCCCAGCACACATTAATGACACCCCCCCAGCACAGCACACATTAATGACACCCCCAGCACAGCACAGCACACATTAATGACCCCCCCAGCACACATTAATGACACCCCCCCAGCACAGCACACATTAATGACACCCCCAGCACAGCACACATTAATGACGCCCCCAGCACACATTAATGACACCCCCCAGCACAGCACACATTAATGACACCCCCAGCACAGCACACATTAATGACACCCCAGCACACATTAATGACACCCCCCAGCACAGCACACATTAATGACACCCCCAGCACAGCACACAATAATGACCCCCCAGCACACATTAATGACACCCCCCCAGCACAGCACACATTAATGACACCCCCAGCACAGCACACATTAATGACGCCCCCAGCACACATTAATGACACCCCCCAGCACAGCACACATTAATGACCCCCTTAGCACACATTGATGACACCCCCCAGCACAGCACACAGCACACATTGATGACACCTCCCCAGCACAGCACACATTGATGACACCCCACCCACTCCCCAGTACACATAAATATGACACTACCCCCCAGCACACGTTTATCTACAGCAGTATATTTACCTGAGACTTTGCTCCTCCCTCCCTGGGGCTAGCTGCTCCTCTTCTCATGTCTGACTCTGATGGCTCCTCCAGTGCACACATGACATCCTGTGTATTGGAGGCAGTGCTCCGATGGTTGGTTCTATATCGGAGTGGGAGAAGGGACCTTCTGACGTACCTAGGGGAGGAGACACGTCACCAGGGGGAGGAGCTATGGCCAAACAGGGTACCCGAAAAGTACCCTCGCGGGCTTGCTTTGCTCGCCACGCTTCGGGCTCGGTGGCTCGCTACGCTCCGTTTCGCTCGCCACCTGATTACTAAAGGTAATAGTTGGTGGCGTGGATAGTAGAGGAACTATCCCGCTGGCCTAGCTCCTCCCCCTTGTGTCGTGGCTCCTCCCCCTGACGGAAAAGGTCCCTTAGCCCACTTGAATCTAGCATCAACCGTGCTCCGACTCCGCCACCGAGTCACAGGGGAGGGAGGGGCGACACTGCTTCCTGTCTTCCTGCTTGACAGGTGCAGCAGGACGAGCGAGGGGTAGAGAGAAGGGGGAGGGCTCCTCTGACATAGACAGGAATCAGGATGCGTCAGCACTCGGCAGCAGACGGAGGTTTCAGTTCATGCTGCCGGCTCTGCTGCTGACTGACAGTGTGACAGGCGTACTCCGCATTGAACATCAGTAAGATAGCAGAGCGGGGAGAGCGCCTCTCTTGCACAGCACCTCCCTGCTTTGCAGACTTTGCTGAGCGGGTAGCGCCGGGCCTGAGTGCAGGTTTTAGTGATATCCAGACTTCAGCACAGATAATAATAAGAATAATAATAAGAATAATTTTATTTATATAGCGCTCTTTCTCCAACAGGACTCAAGGCGCTTTACAGACATCAAAAACAATGCACATAATACAGAGGATTTGAGTAATATGGCAATAGATCAGCCACACAGACATAAAAGAAAACCTTAAGCACACAGAAAGCATAATGCATGATTGGTGTAGGGATTTTGGGTAATAACTTCCAAGGGTTGTGTATTCGACCCTCACAAGGTACCAGGTGCGGCAGCCATCTTGGGCGCACAGCATAGATGGTTAAATCAAAATAACTGAGGTACTAATTAAGTCACCTGTGCTCAAGCATGGATATCACTAAAACCTGGACTGTTGGTGTGCCCTGAGGACCGAGGTTTGGAATGCCTGCAAGGGCGTAGCTACCATAGGTGCAGGCAGTGCAGCTGCTATGGGGCCCAGAGCTGGGAGGTGTATGGGGGCGTGGCCGGCAGCAGGGTGGGCAGTCCGGGGGCGTGGCCAGCAGGGAAGTGGACAGTCCGGGGGCGTGGCATCGGGGTCACGTCATCGTGGCTCCGCCCCCGCTGTGCAGTGCCGAGAAAAGAGGCGCTGTATAGCGGGGGGCAGAGCTACGATAATGCAATTCAGCGCGAATTGCGTCATCGGACCCCCTCAGACCGCCCACTTGTTCTCTGCTGCGGGCGGCCGAGGAGGGTCGTGGAGGGGCTGCAGGGAAAGCGGGAGGCTTGCCCACCTTTCCGGGGGGCTGGGAGGGCCACCCGATTTTCGGGAGCCTCCCGGCCATTCCGGGAGGGTAGGCAAGTATGGCCTACATATTATGCAACACTGAGTATTTTTTTTTCACTGAATTCAGTATTTTATATTCTATATACAGTTATATTATATTTGTCTATTTCTTTGTATATAAATGTACAATTTGACACCCCCGGGCTTTATGGACATGTTTATATAAACTGTATGCCTGATCTCATGACCACCACTATACAAAATTACCTTTTCCTGCTCCAATAAACTAGGGGTTAAACACAGCCCCTTCATAGAGGCGAATGTTGGATTTCAGATATACAGTTTATAATTTATATTCTCATTAATTGCTATTGATAAACTCCTCTAACACAAGCGCTTCAATTATTGTTTAATATTATGCAGCACTCAGGGGTGTAACTAGAAATTTTTCTCCCCCAAGCCAAAACATTCTTTGGCGCCCCCCTCCCCCCATAATTGTCACCAGTAAGTCAAGGGGGCGTAACCTTCCTGGAATGGGCGTGGCTTTGCACAAAGGGGCGTGGCATTTTAGGAAAAGACTACCTTATACCCCAGTTTTGCAACCTGCACGCCCAGACGTTGGCCACCACAGGAAAAAATTTTTTATCCTGATTCATGCTCCTTTCGCTCTCCCGAAAAAGGGTGTGGCCTAAGAAAAGGGGCGTGGCTTTGTGGAGGACCCGCTATCGCGAGCCACGCCCCCGTTTTCATCACTGAGGGGGCATGCCCAGCGCTCTATGAGCCGCTGGCATGCCCCCTCTCCCTCTGAATCCAGTGAATAGACGCTGTGCGCATGCGCACAGCGTCTATTCACCGCTGCTCTGCTAAGCAGGGCAGCGAGACACAGAGACTCCCAACTGCCCCCCCCCACCGCGGGACACTGCGGCCCGCGGGTGGGACAGCGGGACAGTCCCCAAAAAACTGGACTGTCCCGCGAAAATCGGGACAGTTGGGAGGTATGATTATTTGTCATTTTTCCTCCTTATAGTAATGCCCATTATACATTATGCCACATACTGCAATGGCCCTTAGACATTATGCCACACACCATAATGCCCCCGACACATTATGCCACACACCGTAATGGCTGTGACACATTATGACACGCATTGCAATGCCCGTTATACATTATGTTACACAGCCCGTTATACATTGTCACACACCGCAATATCCGTGATACATTATGCCACACACTGCAATGACCCCGAGACATTATACCACATACCACAATGCCCGTGATATAGTATACCACACACCATAATGCCTGTGACACATACCGCAATGCCCGTTATACCCTATGCCACACCGCAATGCCCGTTATACATTATGCCACACACTGCAATGCCCCTGAGACATTATACCACATACCACAATGCCCGTGATATAGTATACCACACACCTAATGCCTGTGACACATACCGCAATGCCCGTTATACCCTATGCCACACACCGCAATGCCCGTTATACATTATGCCACACACTGCAATGCCCCTGAGACATTATACCACATACCACAATGCCCGTGATATAGTATAGCACACACCGTAATGCCTGTGACACATTATGACACACACCGCAATGTCCGTGATACATTATGCCACACACCGCAATGCCCATTACACATTAAGTCCTACAGTAAGGCTTCTAATTACTTTTAAATTACCTGCTCGTTGCCAGGGGTTTCATGCTCTTTGGTTCTATGCACGGTGCCAGGTGTTTTCATGCTCTGGGTGTCATGCTCGTTGCCAGGGGTTTCATGCGGTAGGTGTTATGCTTGTTGCCAGAGGTATCATGTGCTGGGTTTCAAGCTTGTTGCCAGGGGGTAATATTCGTTGCCAGGGGTTTCATGCACTGGGTGTTATGCTCGTTGCTAGGGGGTAATGCTTGTTGCCAGGGATTTCATGAGCTTGGTGTTGTGCATGTAACCAGGGGGCAATGCTTGTTGCTAGGCCTGTGCTCCCAGTGCCACATATGCCCCTAGTGACAGATATTCCCCCACAGTGCCAGATACACACATACCCCCAGTGCCAAATATGCCCCCCCAGTGCCAGGTACACATATACCCCCAGTGCCAAATATGCCCCCCCAGTGCCAGCTACACATATACCCCCAGTGCCAAATATGCCCTCCCAGTGCCAGGTGTACATATACCCCCCCAGTGCCAAATATGCTCCCCCAGTGCCAGGTGTCCCCCCCCCTCGACCCCCCCCCCCCCCCCCCCCCACGCTGCTGTGCATTTTGGGAAGGACACGGGAGGGCACAGCGCGCGCCTCTCCTATGTGTCCCTCCTTGGTATCCGGCAGCAGCTGCGTTTCTGTTAAATGAACTGCCGGTTCATGAGCCAAACCGTGTCCTTCCCAAAACAGCACAATCAGTGGCGGTGACGGCGGCACCCCGCAGCCCTGCGCCTTCAAGCGATCACAGTGGCTGCGGGGCTCTAGTTACGCCACTGGCAGCACTTTTAAATAAATAAAATGTAATCATTCCCATCAGTCTCTACCGCAGTGGAGCTTAGAAAATGATATTCCTATCACAAAGGAATACACCAACAAAAGTTTATTTTGTCAGAAGCCAATTAATTTACCACTTAGTTTTTGGTTCCGGACTATAGAACCAAGGTTGACAGTCAATAGGTCGACCCCATGTGGTCAAGGTTGACATAGTCAAAAGGTGAACAGGTAAAAGGTATAGAGGGCATAAGGTCGTCAGGTTCAAAAGGTTGACAGGTCCATAAGGTCAACATGACAATAGTCGACACACATATGGTCTACACAAAGTTTATTCTTTTTTACTTTTTCATCCTTTACCATCTACTTGGAAAACGAATGGGAATAGTAACCTATGTAACCTATCATTAGCATGTCGACCTATTGACTGTCTATCTTTCCTTGTAGATCTGTTACTCTACACTCGGAGGTAAGAGTACCTGGACATAGTTATGGAACAAACATACAAACTATACACCGATAACTCATTGGCAGGAATTGAACCCATTGCTGTCAGTGCTGAGCTGTCTTCATACCGCACTATGGACTTGATTCATGTCCACAGGGGGAAAGCCCCGGTGGGCCACACTGCCTGCGTTGCCCAGACCGTGCCCCCAAAACGGCGGCCAAATGCCGCTGGCCCACCCCCTCCCGCCCATCGACCGCCTCTGCCTGTCAATCAGGCAAAGGCGATCGCTGTGCTGAGCTGGCCATTGGCTCTCAGGCATGCACATACGCACTGCAGCGCATGCGCAGTTCAGACCTGATCGCCCGCTGTGCGAAAACGCACAGCAGCGATCAGGTCTGAATTAGCCCCATTCTTCCTTGATGGTACCCTAAACAACTCAAAATTGCATCTCATAGATCAGTGGTTCCTAAACTTTTTGAATCACGGTGCTCTAGAGCAGTGGTTCTCAACCGCGGTCCTCAAGTACCCCCAACAGTTCATGTTTTCCAGGTCTCCTCACAGGCAGACCCTCCAACATGACCCGCCCCACTAGGTACAAAATGCTCTGTTTCTGGACTTCCCTCTTAATTTATGATTTCCATCACCTGTGTTGAACTAGTTAAATGATAAGAAAGCTGTTTCTTCACAGGTGATGGCAATAATAAATTAAGAGGGAAGTCCAGAAACAGAGCATTTTGTACCTAGTGGGGCGGGTCATGTTGGAGGGTATGCTCACAGGATTGCAAGTGAAATAATTTGCTCTACCTGTGGGTCTTTTAAAATGTGTCAGTGAGTAATGAATACACCTGTGCACCAGCTAGGTGACCTGGAAAACTGTTGGAGGTACTTGAGTACCGAGGTTGAGAACCACTGCTCTAAAGCAGCCATTCCCAACCACGGCCCTCGAGGCACACTAACAGTGCAGGTTTTAGTGATATCCAGGCTTCAGCACAGGTGATTTAATTAGTAGCTCAGTTATTTTGATTTAACATCTGTGCTGCAGCCTGGATATCACTAAAACCTGCACTGTTAGTGTGCCTTGAGGACCATGGTTGGGAATGCCTGCTCTAGAGTATCAGACTTGTTTTTATGGCACCCCTAGGCCAAAAGTTTCTTATTGAGAAATTTAGAAAGCAATAATAAGTTAAGTAAATTGTGTTTATATGTCATCCTTAGGTTCGATTGTGTGGTGAGGGATAAGATTTGTTCTGTTTGTCCACATATTTTGACAGCCACCAGCACTGGTTTTGCTCATTACATTGGCCATAAATAGTTTGAATTGGTCCTGGACCACCAACCCAGGGCGCCCCTGCAAGTGTCCCGACTCCCTAGGCACCCCAGAGTGCCACGGCACACAGTTTGAGAACCACTGCCAAAGAACAAAACGACCCTCATTATTGAAGGAGGCAAATAATGTTATTTTGTCTTCTTTAAATGCCTGCACATAGCAGTGCCTATCATCTATGTTAAACCATACTTGCCTACCTGACCCTCTCCATGAGGGAGAAAATGCTCTGTTCCTGGACTTTGCTGGTAATGTATGATTGCCATCACCTGTGGTGAGCTAGTTAATTAATAAGAAAGGTGTTTCACCACAGGTGATGGCAATCATACATTACCAGGAAAGTCCAGGAACAGAGCATTTTCTCCCTCATGGAGAGGGTCAGGTAGGCAAGTATGTTAAACTCTTTGTACATTTCCCCTTATCGGTTTCCTTACCCATAACAATTCTCCATCTTAAACACACACATTTTATTATTATTGGGAAAAATGCTAAGTTTGTTGCTGAGTGTGTTTACGTCAACATCAGTTGTATAATAAAACTGTATGTGCCCAACCTCAATAAAGAAACATGAATTAAAAAAAGTGATGTTTCGCCTTACCAGTCTTGTGGACAATGTAAGAGGAGTATACTGTACAAAGGGGGTCATTCTGACCCGATCGCCCGCTGCAGTTTATCGCAGTGGTGCGATCGGGTCAGTACTATGCATGCGCCAGCGCCGCAGTCCGCCGTTGCCTAGCGATCGCCTCTGCCTGATTGACAGGCAGAGGCGGCCGATGGTCAGGAGGGGGCTGGACGGCAGCATTAAGCCGCCGTTTAGGGGGCACGGTCCGGCCAATGCAGGCGTGGCCAGACCGTTGGGGGGGGGGGGGGGGGGCGCTGCGACTCAGGCAGCGAAGAGGTTCTCCAGGCCATCCGCAGGAGCTGTGCTGGCCAGGAGGTACTCCTGAAATGCAAAAGCATCGATGCTGTGCAATGCTTTTGCACTTCTGCAAGGGGGGCACACTGACATGCGGGGCGGACTAGCCCTGTGCTGGGCGTCCCCCCGCATGTCTGAGTGCCTGATCGTAGCTGTGCTAAATTTAGCACAGCTACGATCAACTCAGAATGACCAAAACTGGGTAGCAACTTCAAGAAGGCAACTATGGTGGACTTCCACTGTTATTTGTTTCAGGGTCCATGCTTGGGACCAAGAAATGTTTTTGCAGATTCATATCCCATGATTACTTTACATATAGACCAAATAAATAAAATACTTTAAGTAATATTTATAAACCAGTGATAGAAAGGGTGTGTACACACGGTGAGATCCTTGCTATGCCCGATTTTCACTTGCGATGTCCCTTGAACTGCCTGGAGCCCAGCACCACCGATTTTGACTAACTTTTCTTGAGCTATGGACTATGTGTGCTTACGATTTTGGCTTATGTGAGATTTTGGCTTATGTGAGATGTCATTGACATGTGAGATGAACTAGATAGTACACCGATCTAGCAAGGATTGACTTGCCTGCACAGTCTATCTTTTCTTTCAATGCGGACTTGGCGGGACTGCGCATCGGGATCGAATCGGGATCGCAAGGTGACTTTCACCTTGCGATCTGCACTAACTTTTCTTGCGATTTTGACTGTATAGTCAATATCGAAAGAAAATATCTCAGCGTGTGTACACCCAAACATTGTGTATGTTAGCAAAATATATATAAATAAACAATGCAACTGAAAACGTTTATTAAATCTTGTATACTTCAGAACAGGCAACTATTATCTTCTTCATATGCTGAGATGCACCTTAAACTGCTCCATATGCATATTATACCCTAAAATTGCGATGTCTGACAAGGACCATATCAGTGCTGCAAATGCTCTCAACCCGAGGCTGATCTGCTGTACCGCATGTGGGGCCTAATTCTGAGTTGATCGCAGCAGGAAATTTTTTAGCAGTTGGGCAAAACCATGGCCCTCATTCCGAGTTGTTCGCTCGCAAGGCGATTTAGCAGTATTGCACACGCTAAGCCGCCGCCTACTGGGAGTGAATCTTAGCTTCTTAAAATTGCGAACGAAAGATTCGCAATATTGCGATTACACACCTCGTAGCAGTTTCAGAGTAGCTTCAGACTTACTCGGCATCTGCGATCAGTTCAGTGCTTATCGTTCCTGGTTTGACGTCACAAACACACCCAGCGTTCGCCCAGACACTCCTCCGTTTCTCCAGCCACTCCCGCGTTTTTTCCGGAAACGGTAGCGTTTTTTCCCACACGCCCATAAAACGGCCTGTTTCCGCCCAGTAACACCCATTTCCTGTCAATCACACTACGATCGCCTGAGCGAAGAAAAAGCCGTGAGTAAAAATCCAAACTTCATAGCAAATTTACTTGGCGCAGTCGCAGTGCGGACATTGCGCATGCGCACTAAGCAGAAAAACGCTGCGATGCGATTAAATTTTCCGAGCGAACGACTCGGAATGACCTCCCATGTGCACTTCAAGGGAGGCAGATATAACATGTGCAGAGAGAGATAGATTTGGGTGTGGTGAGTTAAATCTGCAATCTAAATTGCAGTGTAAAAGTAAAGCAGCCAGTATTTACCCTGCACAGAAACAAAATAACCCACCCAAATCTAACTCTCTCTGCAAATGTTATATCTGCCCCCCTGCAGTGCACATGGTTTGGCCCAACTGCTAAAAAATTTCCTGCTGCGATCAACTCAGAATTAGGCCCGTGGCCCGGTTCCTATTGTGCAGGAGTTCTGAATGGCTGTTCAGACTTACATAACACAGGACCTTAGTATCTCCTCTACCTAAAATTTGGAATTGGCATTATGGCATCTCTGACCCCCCTCCCCCTGCCCCCTTCCCCCTTCTTTTTCCGATCCATACTGCACAGCTACAGGGCCTACAGACCCTAACAGTCATAGCCACGTCCACTTTGAGCAGAAGAGAGCTCTCCGGGGAGAGCCTGAGGCAGAACGATGTGCTGCAGCCTATACCACATCAGCACAGAGGAGCCAAGAGAACAAGGTTTACAGAGCATTTGCCCCTCACTTGCGGGTGTGTGGGTACTAGGGCTAATAAATACAATTACCCCACAACACAGTCACATGTACATAGAACAATCACAAAGCTCTATCTCAGTCTCACTCAAAAAGTTCAGTTTTTCAGGAATTGAGAGAGGAGGAGTTAGGATTACAGATGGGAGGAGTTTAGATTGGAGAGGGGAGGAGCCAATATTAAACAGTAAACCCCCCCCCCCCCCCCTAAAATAAAAGTCTAGATCCGTCTCTGCACAGCTATTAGCTAGGATTGCACGGCAGCTATTTAAAAAAAACAACCCAAAACAATCCTTTTTCAGTGGATAGGTAGAGACACCATTTCCCTGGTGCTCATGTTCCCTCATCTGATATCTCTGTATCAGATAGATTGGATGGAGTATTCCCTAGGTCAGAGGTTCTCAAACGCGGTCCTCAAGGCACCCCAACAGTCCAGGTTTTAAGTATGCATCACCACAGGTGACTTAATTAGCACCTCAGTCAATTTGATATAACCATCTATGCTGAGCCATGGATATATTTAAAACCTAGACCTCTGGGGTGCTCTAATGACTATGGGGGTCATTCCGAGTTGATCGTAGCTGTGCTAAATTTAGCACAGCTACGATCTTCTTACCTGACATGTGGGGGGACGCCCAGCACAGGGCTAGCCCGCCCCGCATGGCACTCCGGCCCCTCCTCACAGAAGTGCAAAGACATTGCACAGCAGCGATGCCTTTGCATTTCAAGAGTAGCTCTCGGCCAGCGCAGCTTTAGCGTGCTGGCCGGGAGCTACTCATCGCTCCCTGGCCCACAGCGGCTGCGTGTGACGTCACGCAGCCGCTGCGGCCCGTCCCCCGTTCAGTACAGCCACGCAAGCGTTGGCCGGACCAAACCCACGAAACGGCAGCTAAACGCCGCCGTTCCGCCCCCTCCCGCCCAGCGATCGCAACTGCCTGTCAATCAAGCAGAGGCGATCGCATCCCTGCTACGGCCTTTGGCCGTCTGGCATGCGCAGCAGGGACCTGTTCGCTCTGCTGCGTTAAAACGCAGTGAGCGAACGGGTGAAAATTACCCCCTATGTTTGAGAGAGCTGAGAAATTTTTCTCAATATGGCTCCTGTACTTTGTCACGCTACCCCCCTCCCCCATATGAAAGCCTTTACTAGACAGGCAATTCCAGTTGACATTTTGGTATAACTTGGAAACATTATGTAATTGCTCTCCCCCCTTTTAGTGTACTGGGTATTACTTGCTGTTCCTGGCAGCTTCTCCCCATATGTCCTTCTATCATCTCAATATCTACTATTGAATTGCTAACTATTGTGAGGTGTGGCACCATTGCATCTCCGTGGGGCATTTACTTCTCATTATCTGCTTTGTTATAAATTATGTTGCTTCTATATGCATTCCATTTTATTTGTCAGGAACCACGGTTCATTCGCTGCTCGCGCACACCACTTACCGGCACGCTGGTGTATTCTGTGCCGCAGATCGGCCGCTGGCACGTTCTGGGGTTACTGGCATGATGTCCACTGACTCTGGCAGAGTCACATGATCCAGAGTCACATGATCCAGATAATTACTTCCTGGTTCTGTGCATGCTGCTTCTGCTGCCAGCAGCAACCAATCAGCATCCTTCTGAGGGAATATAAGCAGGCTTCCCAGAGCCCTCATTGCCTTGAACAACTTGTCAGTTCTCCTGCAAGTTCTCCAGCGTCACTCTCAAGGCTCCAGGCTTGCTCCAGAGATCCATTTATCCGTGTCCTGCCTTACCTGGTTACTTACCTGCCGCCAGGGACTTCCACTATCTCCATCTCAGTGTGTTACCAGTTTGCGGTGCTCAGTCCAGGATTACCCTCACAGGCTCTGGATATTCTCGGCTCCCAGGCTACACCATCGGTTCCTAGACCGACCCTGCACTCGGCTCACAAGCCGCATCATCAGTTCCCTGACCAGCTCTGTTATCGGCCATTTAGCTGCACCATCGAAACACAGACTGTCCTCACGCTATCGGCTGCCATACCGATTTAGTCATCCTCAGCTACCCAAGTACTCCTGAGTTCACCATCTCCAATATACTTTCCTTTTCACGTCACCGTCGTACTCACTATCGATGGTTAAGCACTTCAGTATTATCCAGTATTAAGCATCCCTGTATACCCGAGTGTCTCACAGCCTCCACAGAGAAACCTGAGCAGAGGGCCGCGACCCGCCCGTCAGCCGCAGCGTAGACCATATCCCCTGGCGGGGGTCACTGGCGAAAACCCCAGGCGAGTTAGACTCCGTGCCTCTGCTTCAGGTCTCGCCAATTCTCTGTGCTCACTGTCTAATCTTCCAGAGTGCTCCAGCATAAGACTTGTCCATGTCTCAAGCCACCTAACTTTTGCCTCCCTGTGCCCTCCACTGGCTCACCCAGGTCATTACCAGGAACACAATCAGACCAGCCCGTGACAGTATTATAGTATTGATGGTTGGAGCACGGCTACATTATTTGCTTCATCTCATTTTTTTAATTGAGGTTTCCAATCATCATTTTTGTTCTTTGTTTGAGGTCCTTTATTGTATTGCCTGGGTTTTTGAATAAATACAATAAACAAACAAAAAAACAATGCAATGAGCACTAGGGGGGTATTCAGTGGTGGACGCAAATGTCGTAGACAGATGATTTTTGTCCATCTGCGTATGCGCTGCGATCGAATGGCACATGCACAGGCTTTCACTATGCGATTGGATCCTGGAAGGATGCGATTGCATAGTGATTGACAGGCGGCAGGGCATACGGGGGTAGCGACACAGCGTTGGGGGGGATTGGAGACAGAAACTTGATGCCTGACTGGCTGCACACGCAGCCTGGCTGCATATGCAGGGGTCTACCTCTAATTGCCGATTCTGCAATGCGATCTAATTGAATTGCGATCGCATCACTGGGCGGTGCTACACATGCTGGGCAGCCATGCCCAGTGCATGGCGGCCCCCAACATGTGATTTTTATCTGTAGCAGTTTTTGCAATTTTAGCAAAAACTGCTATGGACTCTGAATAACCCCCTAGAAGCGATGTTACGTAAAAACAATACTTACCTTACCAAGCACCTCAAAAAAAGTACACAGCTTCCCTACACACTACTGTACCAGGGATGCAGCAGGAGGTAATTTGCCCCTGTGTTCATACCAATCATCCGGAGGTCAATTGCAGTTTGGTCACACCCGCCACTAAAATTATAAATAAAAAGGGAAAACAATGAGGGTGATTGTGTAGGATTCGGTCAGCATGATGGCAGTGGGGGATGTGCCTCCAGCACTGTCAGGTGATGCTTCGCAACCACTGACGTATCAGTAAAGTTCCCACTAACCATAGAAATGGGCAGGAAAATGAGCATTGTTTGGCTACCTGTTAAGCGGTGTTGCTGATGTGAACAGATGGACATTGCAGCAGCTCATCATGCTGAATCAAATCCTCTCATAGTTATGCAAAGGCAAACCTACAAAAAGTACTTACTTATTTTACTTAAGCATGAAAATTAGCTGGAGTAATGATTCCGGGAACAGTCACTGTTTTTACACTTGTCCCCATGTACCTCCGCTGCTCCCATGAAGAGTGAACCTGCAGTGCTGTACAGTAGGGGTATACCCACTTGGAATGCCATTTTCTGGCTCCAGCGCTGCCTGTCTCTGCCACAATGCTAACTTGTTGAGTGAGTCACTGGGGCCCAGGTTGCTGAAGGCTGGGGGGCGGTTGCTGAAGGCTGGACCGCAGCACTGTAAGTGACCAATAAAGTGTATTGCTTTATAGTCACACACACAGCTGCCGACACCACTTCCTGTCTTACTGCATGACAGGCGCAACAGCAGCTGGCAGCAACAGTCATGTACAGCAGAGAGATGCAGAGTGGGGACTCTCCAGCCCGGCACCTTCCTGCTTTGCATCCCTTTGCTGAGCGGGTAGCGCCGGGCCTGAGTACGGCATCAGAATGACAGTGCTTACATAGAAACATAGAATTTGACGGCAGATAAGAACCACTTGGCCAATCTAGTCTGCCCCTTTTTTTTTATCCTTTAGTTAATCTCAACCCTTTTTTAACCTTAATTCTTTGTAAGGGCATTTATATGCCTATCCCAAGCATGTTTAAATTGCTCTACAGTCTTAGGGGTATATGCAATTTCCGGCGAATCGCGGCAATTTTTCGCCCGTTTTTTAATTCGACACAATTCGACCATCGAATTCCGGCAAGTGGGTGCCGGAATTCAACATATTCAATAAAAACCGGATTCGACAGTCCCGCTGTCGAAAAACGGCCGATTTGACGGATTTTGATCCGATTTTTTAATAACGGGAAAAAAAACGGAAAAAAATTGCGTGGGGTCCCCCCTCCAAAGCATAACCAGCCTCGGGCTCTTCGAGCCGGTCCTGGTTCTAAAAATCCGGGGGAAAAACTGACAGGGGATCCCCCGTATTTTTAAAACCAGCACCGGGCTCTGCGCCTGGTACTGGTGCAAAAAATACGGGGGACAAAAAGAGTAGGGGCCCCCCGTATTTTTTACACCAGCATCGGGCTCCACTAGCTGGACAGATAATGCCACAGCCGGGGGTCACTTTTATACAGCGCCCTGCGGCCGTGGCATTAAATATCCAACTAGTCACCCCTGGCCGGGGTACCCTGGGGGAGTGGGGACCCCTTCAATCAAGGGGTCCCCCCCCCCCAGCCACCCAAGGGCCAGGGGTGAAGTCTGAGGCTGTCCCCCCCATCCAAGGGCTGCGGATGGGGGGCTGATAGCCTTGAGAAAATTTAAAGAATATTGGTTTTTCCAGTAGTACTACAAGTCCCAGCAAGCCTCCCCCGCAAGCTGGTACTTGGAGAACCACAAGTACCAGCATGCGGGATAAAAACGGGCCCGCTGGTACCTGTAGTTCTACTGGAAAAAAATACCCAAATAAAAACAGGACACGCACACCGTGAGAGTAAAACTTTATTTCACACATGTCGACACACACATACTTACCTATGTTCACACGCCGACCTCTGTCCACTTGTCCAAGTAGAATCCACGGTGTACCTGTGAATAAAATTATACTCACCTCAATCCAGTGTCCGGATCTTTTAAAATAATCCTCGTACTTGGCAAAACAACAAAACGAACACCCGGACCAAACGGACTGAAAGGGGTCCCATGTTTACACATGGGACCCCTTTCCCCGAATGCAGAGACCCCCCCGTGACTGCTGTCACAGAAAGGTCCCTTCAGCCAATCAGCGAGCGCAACGTCCTGGCACTCTGCTGATTGGCTATGCGCATCTGAGCTGTCAGACAGCGCATTGCAAAGCCTCTCCATTATATTCAATGGTGGGAACTTTGCGGTCAGCGTTGAGGTCACCCGCGGTCAGCCGCTGACCGCGGGTAACCCCACCGCTGACCGCAAAGTTCCCACCATTGAAACTAATGGAGGGAGCTGTGCGATGCGCTGTCTGCCAGCAGACGCACATACAGCCAATCAGGAGAGTGCCACGAAGTAGCGCTTCCTGATTGGCTTGAGACCTTTCTGTGACAGCAGTCACGGGGGGGGTCTCTGCATTCGGGGAAAGGGGTCCCATGTGTAAACATGGGACCCCTTTCAGTCCATTTGGTCCGGGTGTTCGTTTTGTTGTTTTGCCAAGTACGAGGATTATTTTAAAAGATCCGGACACTGGATTGAGGTGAGTATAATTTTATTCACAGGTACACCGTGGATTCTACTTGGACAAGTGGACAGAGGTCGGCGTGTGAACAGAGGTAAGTATGTGTGTGTCGACATGTGTGAAATAAAGTTTTACTCTCACGGTGTGCGTGTCCTGTTTTTATTTGGGTATTTTTTTCCAGTAGAACTACAGGTACCAGCAGGCCCGTTTTTCTCCCGCATGCTGGTACTTGTGGTTCTCCAAGTACTAGCTTGCAGGGGAGGCTTGCTGGGACTTGTAGTACTACTGGAAAAAAAACAATATTCTTTCAATTTTCTCAAGGCTATCAGCCCCCCATCCGCAGCCCTTGGATGGGGGGGACAGCCTCGGGCATCACCCCTGGCCCTTGGGTGGCTGGGGGGGGGACCCCTTGATTGAAGGGGTCCCCACTCCCCCAGGGTACCCCGGCCAGGGGTGAATAGTTGGATATTTAATGCCACGGCCGCAGGGCGCTGTATAAAAGTGACCCCCGGCTGTGGCATTATCTGTCAAGCTAGTGGAGCCCGATGCTGGTGTAAAAAATACGGGCGACCCCTACTCTTTTTGTCCCCCGTATTTTTTGCATCAGCACCAGGCGCAGAGCCCGGTGCTGGTTTTAAAAATACGGGGGATCCCCGGTCAGTTTTTCCCCCCGGATTTTTAGAACCAGGACCGGCTCGAAGAGCCCGAGGCTGGTTATGCTTAGGAGGAAGAACCCCACGCAATTTTTTTTCTGATTTTTAACATTCCATATAAAAAAATAAAAAAATACGATTTTTAAAAATATATAAATAATACTTGTGCCTCCAAAATCGACAAACCAAGTACCTAATCCCTTCTAATATAAATAGATATGCTATTACCAATAAAAAAAAACACACAAAAAAAAACATGTTTTTAAATTTTTTTATTAGATTCCGCCAGCAAAGTGTGGCGGATTGAAAATGACGAATTTACTGTCTAAAAGTACTGTTGTCGAATTTACAAACTTCAATTGAATATACTTTTGTCGAATTGACGCATTTGTACCATTGCAGAAATGTCGAATTTGACAAATGTCGAATTTCAAAAAGTCGAATTTGGAAAGTCCGTTTTTTTGTCGAAAAGTACTGAATTGCATTGTCGATTTTTTTTTTTTTTTGGCGAAAATGTCCTGTTTTTCGACATTTTCGGGAATTCGACCGCAATTGCATATACCCCTTAGCCTCTACCACCTCTGATGGGAGGCTATTCCACTTATACACTACCCTTTCTGTGAAGTAATTCTTCCTTAAATTTCCGCTGAACCTGCCTCCCTCCAGTTTCAGTGTATGTCCACGACTTCTAATACTTCTCTTCCTTTGAAGAATGTTTCCCTCCTGAACTTTGTTAAAACCCTTGGTGTATTTGAAAGTTTCTATCATGTCCCCCCTTTCCCTTCTCTCCTCCAAACTATACATGTTAAGATCTTTTAGCCTTTCGGGGTAAGTTTTGTGATGTAGGCCATGCACCATTTTAGTTGCCCTTCTTTGTACACTCTCTAATGTATTTAGATCCTTCTGGAGATATGGTCTCCAGAACTGGACACAGTATTCCAGATGAGGCCATACCAATGACCTATACAGTGGCATTATTACTTCTTTTTTCCTACTACTGATTCCTCACGCTACGAAACCAAGCATCTGACTTGCCTTTCTCATTGCTTTGTTGCATTGCTTCCCTTCCTTTAAGTCACTTGAAATAGTGACTCCTAAATCCCTTTCCTCCTCAGTAGTTTTCATTATAATACCCTTGATACTGTATACTATATCAAAGATACTATATATTTGGGTTTTTGAGACCCAAGTGCATGATTTTGCATTTTTTAGCATTAAACTGTAGTTGCCACGTTCTTGACCATTTCTCAAGCCTAGCTAGGTCATCAATCATTTATTTTACCCCTCCTGGTGTGTCTACCCTGTTGCATATCTTTGTATCATCTGCAAAAAGGCATACTTTCCCTTCAATACCATTTGCAATGTCACCAAAAATATTAAAGAGAACTGGTCCAAATACAGATCCCTGGGGTACTCCACTGGTAACATTTCCCTCCATAGATTGCACTC
The DNA here is from genome assembly GCF_028390025.1 of Pseudophryne corroboree. NCBI lineage: Eukaryota > Metazoa > Chordata > Amphibia > Anura > Myobatrachidae > Pseudophryne > Pseudophryne corroboree. The sequence continues at coordinate 406,582,405 of NC_086446.1, forward strand.
CATTTACTACAACTGTCTGTTTTCTATCCAGCAACCATGTTCTTATCCATTTAACTGTTTAATAATCCACCCACACGCTTTCAAATTTGTTTAGCAGTCTGCGATGTGGGACAGTGTCAAATGCCTGACAATGCAGACTGTAAAATGCTTGACAGTCTGATGCCGTTCAGTAGTGGGGAAGGGGTGGTATGCTGCCGCTGTTGTGGAGTAGAGATGAGGCCAGGATCTCTGTTAGAAGATAGAGATTTCCTGTCCTATTTACTGGATCTGCGGAGGATGGCTGATATTGATATAGTTGATCTGATGCTGAATTTGGATCAGTAATGCATGCAGGAGGCGTCACATCTCCTTCTGTATTACGATATAAGTACTATTACTGCTACTTCCATGTAAGCAGCAGCTATAGCAAGTCCACCCACAACTGAATCAGGCCCAATGCACATACATGTTATGCAAATAAATAAGCAAAAAAGTACAACACTACACTACTCCACTACTTGGGGAACAGGTGGTACTTTTGCCTTAGTTTTGCAATGAAAACTTCCAGTGCAGACAACATGGTCACCATTGGCGTTTCTATAATGGGTGCAATGTGTGCGGTGCACACGGTCCCCTGGGTCCAGGGGGGCCCACACCGCACACACTGTACCCATTGTAATACTTACCTTTCTGTAGTCCAGCGTCGGGAGCTGCAATCGCGGCAGAAATCGCACCCAAATGGCCGCCGTGCATGTGCGGTAGCCAAATTGGTCTCCGGATCATGGCGGGCGACATGTTTCCCCTGCGCATGCACAGTAGACTCCGGCACAATGTCGGAGTCTACAGCGCCGTACAGAGGAGGGGGCCCACCCGGAGGTGCACAAGGGCCCCCTCCTCTGTTGAAACACCCCTGATGGTCACAGTTTGTCACGCCAAAAAAATATCTACTATGTAAAGCTGGGTGCACTCTTGTCCTCGGCAGTTCAGACCGCAGATCAGACTGTTTATTCAATCCTTCTACAGACCGGCTTGTAGATTCTACAGCCAATCCTCACTACACACTTATCCAATTTTTCAGCAGACCAATCTGTGTCTGCTGAAACATTTTGATGAAAAGTATCATTTTGAGTGGTGAAAGTGAGATGTATTAATAAGGAAATAAAAAAAGAAAGTGTATGGTCCCCACTTCACAAGGGCATAACCAACCCGGGGCTCTTGGAGCTGGCCCTGGTTCAATAAATATGGGGAACAAATTGTGTAGAGGTTCCCCATATTTTCAGAACCAGCACCTTGCTCCACGAGCAGGAAGGGGTAATGCCACAGCCAGGGTACACATTCGACGGGATCCCATGGCCGAAGCATTCATCCCCCCTAACCAATCAGCTCAGGCCGGGGATTCCTGGGAAAGTAGGGACATCCCCTCCCCAATAAATGGGTCCCCGCTCTCCAGGGCACCCAAGGCCAGGGCTGAAGGTTTCCCCCTGCAGTGGACACGTGTGACATCACACAGCAGCGGACACACCTGTGTTGTGTGGACCACTCCCCACTAATGCTTCGTTGCCGCCCCTCCACTGTCAATCCTTCTGGTATGCGATCGCATTGTGAACGCCTGCATGTGCGTAATGCGATCCTGAAGTGTGCGCAGATGGCTGATAATCGCAGCATTTACAACTGCTGCTGAATAAGGCCCATAGTATGTACACACTTGATGATTTGTTGTTCCAATGCACTGGAATTGCCCATATAATTAAAAAAATTGTCTAGTGTGTAAGGGCCTTTAATTTGCTCTGCCTCCAGAGTTGGCCGGCCCATTATACATGTTACGCAGCCGCATATGGCGCCGAACAGTAAGGGCGCTGTCACAGACTGCTGCACACACGACAACTCCTGCCGCCGCTGCCAAACACAATCGTACTTAAATTTAATTTATCCATCTCCGCGAATCATAGCTACTACACGTGTGGTAGCTCCTGCGACAGACAACTCTGATCGTCATAGCTGTGTGTGTGTGCGTGTGTGTGCGCGCGCACAGGAAGATGGCCAAGGGAGAGCTGCTGCACATGTCAACTAGCTGCAGCTCCTCCCATGCCACTGCGGAAGGGAGAGTTAGTCTCCTCCTCACTCTAGTCGGCGATGCAGCGGGTTCAGGCAGTGCCAGTGGGTCACACATTGCAGCTGGTTACAGACTGCTGAGTTTTGTACTGTGTGTGTGTCATGCGGTCGAAGTGTGTGTCTGACCTGCAGTCTGAAAGTGTGTGTGTGTGAGAGTGAGTGGGGCAGTCTGCAGTCTTAAATATGTGTGGTGGTGAGGGGGCAGTCAGCGTGTGTAGAGTGAGGAAGCAGTCTGCAGTTCAAGTGTGTGGGGCCAGTCTGCAGTTCAGGTGTATGGAGTGAGGAAGCAGTTTCGAAGTGTGTAGGGTGAGGGAGCACTTTTATGTAATTTTAACATAATTTTAACTTTTCTGGATAACTGGCAATAAACAGTTATAAGACATTGAGGATATGGAAATATAGAGACTTTTACACTCTGGGAATAAGACCCATTTGCAATATACAAGCTTACCTACTGTTTAACTACATATGAGATCGATATCTCATAAAGACTAGTCACTTACTATCTATCACCCCTGCCTCCCCAGTCACCCACTATCTCCCTGTCACCCCTGCCTCCCCAGTCACCAACTATCTCCCTGTCATCCCTGCCTCCCCAGTCATCCACTCTCTCTGTCACCCCTGCCTCCCCAGTCACCCACTATCTCCCTGTCACCCCTGCCTCCCCAGTCACCCACTATCTCCCTGTCACCCCTGACTCCACAATCACCCACTCTCTACCTGTCACCCCTGCCGCCCTAGTCATCCACTATCTTCCTGTACCCTTGAGGGTACTATTGTGTGCCCACCCCCTTCCTTGTGAGACCACACCTCTTTTTATGTGGCACGCACCAAAAGCTTGCGCTGTCCCTGTATAAAGCTTATCCCACCAAGGGGCGCCATAATCTATATTCGCTTACCAAATAAATTATGCTTGGGCCAGCCCTTTCTGCCTCCAATATTTACCCCAAACCTAAGGGGCAGACTAGATGGGCAAGTTAGATCTTTTTTTGAGCATATATACATATATATATCTCTCAGAGAGCGCATTATCTTTATAACATTTATTAAACAATAAAATATAATACAAAGAACTCTGCTTTGATTAGTTCAACACACCTCCTCACAGTCACTTGCAGATACTTTCTGAGGAAACCGTTAAAAAGATACAACGGAGAAACGCGTCAAGGACGATCCATCATCTGGACTTTGAAACCTATATACACCTGGGTTATTGTTTCTACCTTCTAAACCACAGCACTGGCACTGGATAATATCTTTAGCAAAGGAAGAAGGTGGAGCGGCATCCAATAAGGAGAGACAAGGCAGCGTGCAGCTGCAGCCGGACACCACGATCCACGCAAACACAGTGCTCACCCCGGCTGGGGATAAAGAGGAGGTGACGGGCTCTGGTAACTAAGCGACTCCGGCGAAAGGTACATCCAGCGGCGGGCTGCCGCAGCCGGGCACTGCTTTTTTACTTTGAACCGCATACCTGCAAGTGACTGTGAGGAGGTGAGATCACAAATATATCAATCACCTGTTGTTTGGCAGCAATAATTGTCATAATTGTGCCTACTAAGGAACAATATTCCAGGAGTTACAAGTTTACACAGTAAAGTACAAACGGTAATTTATATTCTGCATATACTCTTCAGTGGAAATAACAACAAAGAAGTTAAAACATCTTTTCCATCCAGGTATCAGCTGGCCGTAGATGGAAATTAAAGACTGTTAAGTGATATAAAATGATACTTTTGTAGCAATATAATTACAAATCTATACCTTAGTGTTTCAAAGTAACCATTTGATGTTTTATACAAGTGTGTGTTGAACTAATCAAAGCAGAGTTCTTTGTATTATATTTTATTGTTTAATAAATGTTATAAAGATAATGCGCTCTCTGAGAGATATATATATGTATATATGCTCAAAAAAAGATCTAGCTTAATTTGTGTTAGTACAACTTCAGAGTACTAGGTGGGAGCAGCCTATATGTTTATAACCTTTTTAATTGACCAGTTATTTCTAATCTTTTTTATTTAATTAATTTATTATTGCACCTGAGAATATATGCACAAGCAGACATAGTCTTCTAAAAGAGATTTTTTAATTTATTTTTGAAAATAAAGTTTACTTGTGTGTATGTGCATATAGTACCTGTAGAAAGGGAACTATAGATGGTCAAGTGGTTATTATCGGCAATCAAATTCTATTTTTCTATGGGGGTAATTCAGATCTGATTACTGGGCAGCGATTTTTGCAGTCCTGCGATCAGATAGTCGCTGCCTACAGGGGGAGTGTATTTTAGCTGTGCAAGTGTGCGTACGCAAGTGTAACAGAGCTGCACAAACTGATTTGTGCAGCTTCTACGCAGCCCAAGACTTACTCAGCCGCTACGATCACATCACCCTGTTCGGAACCGGATTTAATGTCAGACACACTGCCTTCAAACGCTTGGACACGCCTGCGTTTTTCCAAACACTCCCGGAAAACGGTCAATGGACGGCCACAAATGCCCTCTTCCTGTCAATCTCCTTGCGAATGCCCGTGCAAATGGATCCTTTGCATTACCCTGTCGCTGACCGGCGATCCCCTTTGCAGCCGTGCGACGCGTCAGCACAGTGCGGTGCATATGCATGCGCAGTTTGGATCTGATCGCCCGCTGTTCGAAAACGCACAGCGGCCATCAGATCTGAATTACCCCCTATCTTACTTAGCACCTGGCCTTTTTATCACACTATTTTTTTTTATTTTTTTTTAAACAGACATTTATCTAACCTTTACTTGGCAGTGCATATTGCAAATCTGCAGCAATACCCGACTGGCTCTCCCAGATTCCAGAAACCCCTCTCTCAGCTCTCTTGTGATTGCAGTTTACAACAACTTATGTCCTTAATCCTTATTCCCTTTTACAAGCTCCCCCGCCCCAAAGTCCCCTCCTTTCACCAACCCCAAGTCTCTGCACCATCCATCCCTATTCTCTGTCTGTCTTTTCCAACCCCCATCAATTATTCTCTCACAAACCAAACCTCTCTCCTTTTCAGATCCTACCCACTCTCATCACTTAGCCCCCTCGTGTAACCCGCGCATGCGCGGCGCAGTTCCTCTTTCATTCGTTGCACAGTGAGAGCGGAGGAGCTGCAGCAAGAGAGCAAGCAGGCTATAAGATACAGCTGATATCCATATACCGCAAATACACAACAACTGGACTGCACACAGCTGACATAGCAAAGTCACCAATATTAAAAAAAAATACTTGACTTTGTAAAGCTTGGACATTCAGCAGCACATATAGAGCCCAGCTTGGGTGTAATATAGCTGATCCTACGCACTCCCGGCAGTAGAAACGGACTGCACGATCTGGAACACGGCGCACACACAACACTGTACAACGGACAGCACCAAACTGCCCGTAACACGCCCTTTGTATCGCAGCACAGCGCCGCTGCTAGCACAGATCACAGACCCCTGATAGCACCATGCCTGATCTCATCAGTGTAGGGGAGTTTATAATGGAGACGTTGGAGGACCACAGCTCCCCTACCACATCCTCCTTTACCACCAGGATGAGCAGCTGCAGGAACGCGGTGGGCAGTATAGAGGAGGTAAGGGGCATTTGGCATGGTCTGGGACACCGCTAGCTTCAAGCTCCTCTGTGTTTTTTTTTTTTTTTTTTTTCTTTTATACTGCAGCACTTGAGGTTTCTTGGGGTTTCTGGTGATGACAATATGGCATGTTGCTTGACATCTTTAAATCCAGGTTCCATTGCTATCATTTAGGGTTAAAACTTATGGCTGGTAATGTGATTGCAAGTGATACAGGATCTCGTTAATTTGTATTGTGATGCAAGGTGATGCTTGTTTCAGAAAGGAAGGATGGCTAAGAGTATACAGTAAGCTTTAAAATTGCATAAGTTTAACCCTTCTCTTCAGTTTCCTTACATTTTTAGATCACTGGTCCACACATAAAGATAGGTGTTAGAAACTACAACCTTTCTTGTGTTAGTTTTGTTTAAAATGAAAGAATAATAATATAATATTGTACTTTGTTAGGTTAAAACCAGTTATAGGATACACTGCATTGTGGAAGTCAGAGTGTTAAAGCTTTCAGTGGTTCAGGTGCATGTACTGTATTAGTGAGCAGAGATTTCCAAAGGGGTCATCCCCTCTTTGGGTTAATCACTAGATCTTCTGCATGTTGCTGGCAGCAGTCACTTCCTTCATATTCAGAATTAACTCCTATTAGCAACACATTGCAAAACGTTACTATTTTGAAATGCTAGAGAAGCGTTAAATGTGGTGCAGAAAACAGGAACTATGCAGCAGTTATAGGGATACAATAAACAACAGATCTTATCAATGTCTTAGTTTTAAGTTATGTAGTTATGCTGAGCTTTCAGGTTCTAAGTGTCAGTATGTGGTGGAACTGCACTATTCCCATGGTTTGTCACTTTTGCACAGTTCTGCATAAGAATGAGTAGCAGTGTTGTCACTAAATAGTTCCTGACATTAAACCTCTCTATTACCCCTTTCACACTGCACAAATAACCCGGTATCGAGCAGGTTTATTGCCTGGTCGCTGTGCGGTGTGAAAGGGTCACTCCTGAATTCTCAGGTCGTCTGACCCGGTAATTCAACCCGTGAATAAAGAAGGGTTATTCCCGGGCTATTACCGGGTCAGGTGCAGTGTGAACGGGTTTCCCGTGTCGATGCGACCCGGTACGCGTTCACAGCATAGGGAGAGGCGGTGCAGAGATGATCTCATCTCCTAGCGCTGCCGCCAATGACAACCCGACCCGGCAATATGCCTGGTCAGGAAGCCAGTTCTCTGGGTCCAATGCTGGGTCGCACCCAGGAAGGACCCGTTTCCAATTCCCGGGTGCGACCCGGCAATAGCGATCTGAAAGCGGTATATGTTGTGTCAGAGGCAAAATCTCTTATGGGCCTATGTATTAATAATTGTGGCAGTGCTGCAGCTATTATCAGTTGGTCTTGTGACAGACTCTTCAAATTTTAACAATATTATCCGGGCTATCTGCTAAAATTAACTTGCAGGGACAGCGGTTCTCGCAGCCGCTGTCCTTACAAGTTACATTCTGGACACATCAGTGGAGTCTTTCATATTTTCAAAAGTCTTGTCTAAGTTTTTGACGGCGCTCAGTGGAGTCTATTTACTCAGGGCCGGTTCCAGGTTTATCTGACCCTAAGCAAAACTTTAGCCTTATGCCCGCCTCCCCACCCCAGATCTTGGAGCCCTAGGCAGCTGCCTATTGGTAGAGCCGGCCCAGTATTTACTAAGCCTTGGCGGGGGTGTAATGAAGTCCGAGTTCAGCGACAGTGTGGGATGCTTGATGAACTCAGATGTTTTTTTAAAGGGGCAATCATTTACAAGCCAATCAGCTCCAACATGTTATAGGCGGTATTTGAATAATGCCAGTTAGGAGCTGATTGGTTAGTGCTTTGAGCCCTGGAGAGAGAGAGAGAAACTACCAACCAATTGGCTCCTAACTATATTTTTTCAAACAATGGGACAGATGTATTAAGCCTGGAGAAGTGATCCAGCAGTAAGGTGTCAAACGCACCAACCAGTCAGCTTCTGTCATTTTTCAAACCCGTAATGAAGTGTGTTATCACCTTACACTTATCACTTCTTTATCACTTCTCCAGGCTTAATACATCTGCCCCAAAGCCTGTAACAAGGCAGTTAGGAGCTGATTGGTACTTTATCTCTCGCCACTTTATCTCTCTTCAAGGCTTGGTAAATAGTCCGTTGTCAGAACTGGTCGGATTGTTAAATCCCTCTAATCTGAAAATGACAAAATAGGCATAAAATGGTTTACATCATCTGAGGATGGCATTAACGAACAGAATAAACTCTGATAAGCTACGTCTTCTGGAATTTGGGGCCTACTGTAATTCAGAGTTGATCGCAGCAGCAAACTTGTTAGCAGTTGGGCAAAACCATGTGCAGTGCAGGGGGGCAGATATAACATGTGCAGAGAGAGTTAGATTTGGGTGGGGTGTGTTGAAACTGAAATTTAAATTGCAGTGTAAAGAAATAAAGCAGCCAGTATTTACCCTGCACACAAACAAAATAACCCACCCAAATCTAACTCTCTCTGCAAATGTTATATCTGCCCCCCTGCAGTGCACATGGTTTTGCCATTAGCTAACAAATTTGCAGCTGCGATCAACTCTGAATTACCCTCTTGGTACATAGGGATAAGTGTTCAGACCGTAGTCTCCATTGAGAATAATGGGTCTGCTGTCTGCGGCGCTAATTACCATTTTTCAGGAGTTCTCTGTGAAATTTCCTACTGTAAGCTGTTAGTATGTAGCACAATAAAATTATGCAGACATGGAAAATTTAGCAATTTACATTTTTTTTTTCAGGCATCATAAATAGGTGTATGTTAGTATAAAACCCTAATACATAGGTTCATTAGACTCGGAGACTGATCAGCCATAACATTAAAACCACTGATAGGTGAAGTGAATAACCTTGTTTATCTTGATAAACTGGTACCTCTCAAGGGGTGGGATATAATAGACAGCAAGTGAACAGTCTGTTCTTGAAGTTTATGTGCTGGAAGCAGGAAAAAGGGCAAGAGTAAGGATTTGATCGACTTTAATATGGGCCAAATTGTGATGACTAGAAGATTGAGTCAGAGCATCTCCAAAATGACAGGTTTTGTGAGGTGTTCCTGGTATGCAAAGGTTAGTACCTACCTAAAGTGGTCCAAGAAAGGAAACCAATGAATCATAGACATGAGCACCCAAGTCAAATTGATGGGGTGCAAAGGTTAGACTGTCTGGTCCTATCCCACAGAAGAGCGACTGTAGCACAAGTTTTCAGTAAGTTAATGCTGCACAGCCATAGTCCTGTCAGAGTGTCCGTGCTGACCCCAGTCCACCACCAAAAGGGCCTAAAATGGCCATATGAATGTCAGAATTGTATAATTGAGCAATAGAAGAAGATGGCCTGATCTGATGAATCACGTTTTGTTTTACATCGCATGGACAACCAGGTGCTTGAGCTTTGTTAACTTGGATAAGAGTTGGGACCAGGATGTATGGTGGAAAGAAGGCAAGCCAGTGGAGGCAGTATGGTGCTCTAGGCAAAGTTTTGCTGGGAAACCTTAGGTTCTGGCATTTATGTGGATGTTACTTTGACATGTACCACCTACCTTAATATTGTTGCAAATCAAGTACACCCTTTTATGGCAATGGTATTCCCTGATGACAGTGGCCTCTTTCAGCAGGGCAATGTGCCCTGCCACACTGCAATCATTGTTCAGAAATGGTTTGAAGCAGTGATGTGCAGTGAGGGTCAGTGACTGGGGAGGCATTGGCTAGTGTCAGAGCCAGATTTACACACACACATGATTTGTTGGTGAATTTTTTTACTATAAAAATCATTCAAATTATATCGGGGAGGGTTAGGATTAGGCCGCATCCGGGAAGGGGGGGGGGGGGGGGGCGGTTTAGGCACCACCCCAGGGTGGGGTAGGGGGGTGGCGGTTAGGTTTAGGCTGCGGGGAGGGAGGGATAGAGGGCAGATAGGTATACTTACCTTCACCTGTTGGGATTCCGTTCATTGGGATGCCGCAATCAGTATTCTGACTGCCGGTATCCCAAACGCCGGCATTCAATCCCAACATGAGTATGACAGGTGAAGCTCTACCTACCCTGACTGCACATCACTGGTTGGAAGAACATGACAGAGTTCAAGGTGTTGACTTGGCCTGCAAATTCCCAGATCTCAGTCAGATCGAGCATCTGTGAGTTGTGCTGGAAAAACAAGTCTGAGCCGTGGAGAACCCACCTCGCAATTTACATGATCTGCTGCTAATGTCTTGGTGCCAGATACCACAGGACACTTTCAGAGGTCTTGTGGAGTCCATGCCTCGATGGATTAGAGATGTTTTTGCAGCACAAGGTCTTAAGGTGGGTATACAGGGTGTAGTACGGGTGACCGGCGGTCTCCTGACCGCCGGTCACCTTACCGACGCCGGGATCCCGGCAGCATACCGACGCCGGGATCCCGGCGGGGAGGGGCGAGTGCAGCAAGCCCCTTGCGGGCTCGCTGCGCTCGCCACGCTGCGGGCTCGGTGGCGACCTGCGGTCGCCACGGGTTCTGTTCCCACTCTATGGGTGTTGTGGACACCCACGAGTGGAAATAGTCCCTGTTGGTCGGCACGCCGACCATCGGGATAGTGAGCCGTCGGGCTCACGGAGGAGGTCATGTGACTGTCGGTCAGCCGACCGGCGGTCACATGACTACCACCCGGGTATACACTAGGCGATGTGCTTGATGAGCGACGTCACCTAGTGTCTCCCCTCCTAGGCCGGGCCGCCCAACTGCGGCCATACACACTATGCAATATCACTAATTATATCACACAATGACATCATGCCGCTGATGGCTGGAGCATGCAGTTTTGGACGATGAGTCCAAATTGTGCTGTATGCTCGGCCGACACGAAGGTTGTTAACGACCCACGGGGCCGCGCATCGCTCGTTGGTGGCGGCATACACACTTAGTGATAAAGTAAACAACGTCGCTCAAGAAGGGTCAAAATGAGCAACGTTGTTTACTTTATCGCTAAGTGTGTACTAACCTTGAATGTTATGGCTGATGGATGTAAATGCTAATATTTACAATGCAGTCAGTAACAAAAATCATATATCTGTTTACTTCAATGTGTAAATTTGCACCCGAGTCTTTGTAACAAAAATGTGATGGAGGTCATGTAAGCAATGACAATTTTTTTTTTGGTTACTTGCTTTGTGCAAATGCGCTTAGATTTGCATCAAATCGTATAGATTTGCTGATCACTATGGCCACCTTTTCCTGGTGCAGCACAAATTTGCACAGTCTGGGGCGTGAAGTTAGGCCGGGTAATCCTTTGCTTTGTGAAGTAGTACAAAACCAAGATTTCTTGTTGTGGAGTGAAAATACTGAAATTAAATAAAGGGTGGAGAGGATGCATTTGTGGGGAAATCCCTATCTTTGCGAAAGGTGTATAGTCCATTTGCACTCCAAAAAAAGGACTTGAATTTTATGGGATTGTATCTTGTATTTCTCTATCGTCCTAGTGGATGCTGGGGTTCCTGAAAGGACCATGGGGAATAGCGGCTCCGCAGGAGACAGGGCACAAAAGTAAAGCTTTCCGATCAGGTGGTGTGCACTGGCTCCTCCCCCTATGACCCTCCTCCAAGCCAGTTAGATTTTTGTGCCCGGCCGAGAAGGGTGCAATCTAGGTGGCTCTCCTAAAGAGCTGCTTAGAGAAAGTTTAGCTTAGGTTTTTTATTTTACAGTGAGTCCTGCTGGCAACAGGATCACTGCAACGAGGGACTTAGGGGAGAAGAAGTGAACTCACCTGCGTGCAGGATGGATTGGCTTCTTGGCTACTGGACATCAGCTCCAGAGGGACGATCACAGGTACAGCCTGGATGGTCACCGGAGCCTCGCCGCCGGCCCCCTTGCAGATGCTGAAACATGAAGAGGTCCAGAATCGGCGGCAGAAGACTCCTCAGTCTTCTAAAGGTAGCGCACAGCACTGCAGCTGTGCGCCATTTTCCTCTCAGCACACTTCACACGGCAGTCACTGAGGGTGCAGGGCGCTGGGAGGGGAGCGCCCTGGGAGGCAAATGAAAACCTATTTGGCTAAAAAATACCTCACATATAGCCTCCGGGGCTATATGGAGATATTTAACCCCTGCCAGAATACACTAAAGAGCGGGAGACGAGCCCGCCGGAAAAGGGGCGGGGCCTATCTCCTCAGCACACAGCGCCATTTTCCTTACACAGCTCCGCTGGTCAGGACGGCTCCCAGGTCTCTCCGCTGCACTGCACTACAGAAACAGGGTAAAACAAGAGAGGGGGGGCAAAATAGTGGCAAAAATTATATTATAAAAGCAGCTATACAGGGAGCACTTATTATAAGGCTATCCCTGTCATATATAGCGCTTTTGGTGTGTGCTGGCAAACTCTCCCTCTGTCTCCCCAAAGGGCTAGTGGGGTCCTGTCTTCGTTAAGAGCATTCCCTGTGTGTCTGCTGTGTGTCGGTACGTGTGTGTCGACATGTATGAGGACGATATTGGTGTGGAGGCGGAGCAATTGCCAAATATGGGGATGTCACCTCCTAGGGGGTCGACACCAGAATGGATGCCTTTATTTATGGAATTACGGGATAGTGTCAACACGCTAAAGCAGTCGTTTGTCGACATGAGAGGGCCGGACAATCAGTTAGTGCCTGTCCAGGCGCCTCAAACACCGTCAGGGGCTGTAAAACGCCCTTTGCCTCAGTCGGTCGACACAGACCCAGACACAGGCACTGATTCCAGTGGCGACGGTGACGAATCAACCGTATTTTCCAGTAGGGCCACACGTTATATGATTTTGGCAATGAAGGAGGCGTTACATTTAGCTGATACTACTGGTACCACTAAACAGGGTATTATGTGGGGTGTGAAAAAACTACCTATAGTTTTTCCTGAATCAGAAGAACTAAATGATGTATGTGATGAAGCGTGGGTTGCCCCCGATAAAAAGATGCTAATTTCAAAGAAGTTATTAGCTTTATACCCTTTCCCGTCAGAGGTTAGGGCGCGCTGGGAAACACCTCCTAGGGTGGATAAGGCGCTCACACGCTTATCTAAACAAGTGGCGTTACCCTCTCCTGAGACGGCCGCACTTAAAGATCCAACAGATAGGAGGATGGAAAATATCCAAAAAAGTATATACACACGTACAGGTGTTATACTACGACCAGCTATAGCGTCAGCCTGGATGTGCAGTGCTGGAGTAGTTTGGTCAGAGTCCCTGATTGAAAATATTGATACCCTGGATAGGGACAATGTTTTACTGTCTTTAGAGCAAATAAAGGATGCATTTCTTTATATGCGTGATGCACAGAGGGATATCTGCACACTGGCATCACGGGTAAGTGCTATGTCCATTTCGGCCAGAAGAAGTTTATGGACGCGACAGTGGTCAGGCGATGCGGACTCAAAACGGCATATGGAAGTTTTGCCGTATAAAGGGGAGGAGTTATTTGGAGTCGGTCTATCAGATTTGGTGGCCACGGCTACAGCCGGGAAATCCACCTTTTTACCTCAAGCTACTCCCCAACAGAAAAAGAACCGACTTTTCAACCGCAGTCCTTTCGTTCCTTTAAAAACAAGAGAGCAAAGGGATATTCATATCTGCCACGAGGCAGAGGAAGGGGGAAGAGACACCAACAGGCAGCTCCTTCCCAGGAACAGAAGCCCTCCCCCGCTTCTACAAAAGCCTCAGCATGACGCTGGGGCTTCTCAAGCGGACTCGGGGGCGGTGGGCGGTCGTCTCAAGCATTTCAGCGCGCAGTGGGCTCACTCGCAGGTAGATCCCTGGATCCTGCAGATAATATCTCAGGGGTACAGGTTGGAACTAGAGACAGATCCGCCTCGCCGTTTCCTGAAGTCTGCTTTACCAACGTCCCCCTCCGAAAGGGAGACGGTTTTGGAAGCCATTCACAAGCTGTACTCTCAGCAGGTGATAGTCAAGGTACCTCTTCTACAACAGGGAAAGGGGTATTATTCCACTCTATTTGTGGTACCGAAGCCGGACGGCTCGGTAAGACCTATTCTAAATCTGAAGTCCTTGAACCTGTACATAAAGAAGTTCAAGTTCAAAATGGAGTCACTCAGAGTAGTGATAGCGAACCTGGAAGAAGGGGACTTTATGGTGTCCTTGGACATCAAGGATGCGTACCTCCACGTTCCAATTTACCCCTCACACCAGGGGTACCTCAGGTTCGTTGTACAAAACTGTCACTATCAGTTTCAGACGCTGCCGTTCGGATTGTCCACGGCACCTCGGGTCTTTACAAAGGTAATGGCCGAGATGATGATTCTTCTTCGAAGAAAAGGCGTATTAATTATCCCATACTTGGACGATCTCCTAATAAGGGCAAGGTCCAGAGAACAGCTAGAGAGGGGATTAGCACTGTCTCAAGAAGTGCTAAAACAGCACGGCTGGATTCTGAATATTCCAAAATCCCAGTTAATGCCGACAACTCGTCTGCTGTTCCTAGGGATGATTCTGGACACGGTTCAGAAAAAGGTTTTTCTCCCGGAGGAAAAAGCCAAGGAGTTGTCCGAGCTTGTCAGGAACCTCCTAAAACCAGGAAAGGTGTCTGTACATCAATGCACAAGAGTCCTGGGAAAAATGGTGGCTTCTTACGAAGCAATTCCATTCGGCAGATTCCATGCACGAATTTTCCAGAGGGATCTGTTAGACAAATGGTCAGGGTCGCATCTTCAGATGCACCAGCGGATAACCCTGTCTCCAAGGACAAGGGTATCTCTTCTGTGGTGGTTGCAGAGTGCTCATCTATTGGAGGGCCGCAGATTCGGCATACAGGATTGGATCCTGGTGACCACGGACGCCAGCCTGAGAGGCTGGGGAGCAGTCACACAAGGAAGAAACTTCCAGGGAGTGTGGACGAGCCTGGAAACGTCTCTTCACATAAACATTCTGGAACTAAGAGCAATCTACAATGCTCTAAGCCAGGCAGAACCTCTGCTTCAAGGAAAACCGGTGTTGATCCAGTCGGACAACATCACGGCAGTCGCCCATGTGAACAGACAGGGCGGCACAAGAAGCAGGAGTGCAATGGCAGAAGCTGCAAGGATTCTTCGCTGGGCAGAGAATCATGTGATAGCACTGTCAGCAGTGTTCATCCCGGGAGTGGACAACTGGGAAGCAGACTTCCTCAGCAGACACGACCTTCACCCGGGAGAGTGGGGACTTCATCCGGAAGTCTTCCACATGCTGGTAACCCGTTGGGAAAGACCAATGGTGGACATGATGGCGTCTCGCCTCAACAAAAAACTGGACAGGTATTGCGCCAGGTCAAGAGATCCGCAGGCAATAGCTGTGGACGCGCTGGTAACGCCTTGGGTGTACCAGTCGGTGTATGTGTTTCCTCCTCTGCCTCTCATACCAAAAGTATTGAGAATTATACGGCAAAGAGGCGTAAGAACGATACTAGTGGTTCCGGATTGGCCAAGAAGGACTTGGTACCCGGAACTTCAAGAGATGATCACGGAAGATCCGTGGCCTCTACCTCTAAGGAGGGACTTGCTTCAGCAGGGTCCCTGTCTGTTTCAAGACTTACCGCGGCTGCGTTTGACGGCATGGCGGTTGAACGCCGGATCCTAAAGGAAAAAGGCATGCCGGAAGAAGTCATTCCTACTTTGATTAAAGCAAGGAAGGAAGTAACCGTGCAACACTATCACCGCATTTGGCGAAGATATGTTGCGTGGTGCGAGGATCGGAGTGCTCCGACGGAGGAATTTCAACTGGGTCGATTCCTACATTTCCTGCAATCAGGATTGTCTATGGGTCTCAAATTGGGATCTATTAAGGTTCAAATTTCGGCCCTGTCGATTTTCTTTCAAAAAGAATTGGCTTCAGTTCCTGAAGTCCAGACTTTTGTTAAGGGAGTGCTGCATATACAGCCTCCTGTGGTGCCTCCAGTGGCACCGTGGGATCTCAATGTGGTTTTGGAATTTCTAAAATCTCATTGGTTTGAACCACTAAAAAAGGTGGATTTAAAATATCTCACATGGAAAGTGACCATGTTACTAGCCCTGGCTTCGGCCAGGAGAGTGTCAGAACTGGCAGCTTTATCTTACAAAAGCCCATATCTGATTTTCCATTCGGACAGGGCAGAACTGCGGACTCGTCCGCATTTTCTCCCTAAGGTGGTGTCAGCATTTCATCTGAACCAGCCTATTGTAGTGCCTGCGGCTACAAGTGACTTGGAGGACTCCAAGTTACTGGACGTTGTCAGAGCATTAAAAATATATATTGCAAGGACAGCTGGAGTCAGAAAATCTGACTCGTTGTTTATATTGTATGCACCCAACAAGATGGGTGCTCCTGCGTCTAAGCAGACGATTGCTCGTTGGATCTGTAGCACAATCCAACTTGCACATTCTGTGGCAGGCCTGCCACAGCCTAAATCTGTAAAGGCCCACTCCACAAGGAAGGTGGGCTCATCTTGGGCGGCTGCCCGAGGGGTCTCGGCATTACAACTTTGCCGAGCAGCTACGTGGTCAGGGGAGAACACGTTTGTAAAATTTTACAAATTTGATACTCTGGCTAAGGAGGACCTGGAGTTCTCTCATTCGGTGCTGCAGAGTCATCCGCACTCTCCCGCCCGTTTGGGAGCTTTGGTATAATCCCCATGGTCCTTTCAGGAACCCCAGCATCCACTAGGACGATAGAGAAAATAAGAATTTACTTACCGATAATTCTATTTCTCGGAGTCCGTAGTGGATGCTGGGCGCCCATCCCAAGTGCGGATTATCTGCAATAATTGTACATAGTTATTGTTAACTAATTCGGGTTATTGTTAGGAAGCCATCTTTCAGAGGCTCCTCTGTTATCATACTGTTAACTGGTTTTGATCACAAGTTGTACGGTGTGATTGGTGTGGCTGGTATGAGTCTTACCCGGGATTCAAAATTCCTCCCTTATTGTGTACGCTCGTCCGGGCACAGTACCTAACTGGCTTGGAGGAGGGTCATAGGGGGAGGAGCCAGTGCACACCACCTGATCGGAAAGCTTTACTTTTGTGCCCTGTCTCCTGCGGAGCCGCTATTCCCCATGGTCCTTTCAGGAACCCCAGCATCCACTACGGACTCCGAGAAATAGAATTATCGGTAAGTAAATTCTTATTTTATTTTCATTTTTTTAAGTAAAAACACTGTATACAACTTTGCAAGACATAGGCATATGAGTCCAGCATAAAACAAAAGAAAAAATGACACGTAATCATAATCATTATACAAAAAACCCCATAGGTAACCGTTCCAATTACTAGGCGTTCATAAAGCCCAAGACTTGTGTAAAATACTATACGTACATAATGCTTTGATATGAATGTGAGAGACACAACTAAAACAAAGGTAAAAGGTAAAACACCCAGAAGAATTAGTTTTGTACCACTGGGTATTTTGCTCATTAATGGTGCACTTTGGTGGAAAAACCTATTTGTAGGCACACTCAGAAGGTACCTACGCAAATAGCGACATGTTATACAGCCACCTGTGACTCATAATTAATTTTCTCTATCGTCCTAGTGGATGCTGGGGTTCCTGAAAGGACCATGGGGAATAGCGGCTCCGCAGGAGACAGGGCACAAAAAGTAAAGCTTTTTCCGATCAGGTGGTGTGCACTGGCTCCTCCCCCTATGACCCTCCTCCAGACTCCAGTTAGATTTTTGTGCCCGGCCGAGAAGGGTGCAATCTAGGTGGCTCTCCTAAAGAGCTGCTTAGAGAAAGTTTAGCTAGGTTTTTTATTTTACAGTGATTCCTGCTGGCAACAGGATCACTGCAGCGAGGGACTGAGGGGAGAAGGAGTCAACTCACCTGCGTGCAGGATGGATTGGTTTCTTGGCTACTGGACATCAAGCTCCAGAGGGACGATCACAGGTACAGCCTGGATGGTCACCGGAGCCACGCCGCCGGCCCCCTTGCAGATGCTGAAATCAGAAGAGGTCCAGAATCGGCGGCTGAAGACTCCTGCAGTCTTCTAAAGGTAGCGCACAGCACTGCAGCTGTGCGCCATTTTCCTCTCAGCACACTTCACACGGCAGTCACTGAGGGTGCAGGGCGCTGGGAGGGGGGCGCCCTGGGAGGCAAATGAGTACCTATAAAGGCTAAAAATACCTCACATATAGCCCTAGAGGCTATATGGAGATATTTAACCCCTGCCTAATTTTTCTAAATAGCGGGAGACGAGCCCGCCGGAAAAGGGGCGGGGCCTATCTCCTCAGCACACGGCGCCATTTCCTCTCACAGCTCCGCTGGTCAGGACGGCTCCCAAGTCTCTCCCCTGCACTGCACTACAGAAACAGGGTAAAACAGAGAGGGGGGGGCACATTTATGGCGATATTTTGATATAACAAAGCAGCTATAAGGGAGCACTTATTATAAGGCTATCCCTGATATATATATAGCGCTTTTGGTGTGTGCTGGCAAACTCTCCCTCTGTCTCCCCAAAGGGCTAGTGGGTCCTGTCTTCGTTAGGAGCATTCCCTGTGTGTCTGCTGTGTGTCGGTACGTGTGTGTCGACATGTATGAGGACGATATTGGTGTGGAGGCGGAGCAATTGCCAAATATGAGGATGTCACCCCCTAGGGAGTCGACACCAGAATGGATGCCTTTATTTATGGAACTACGGGATAGTGTCAACACGCTAAAGCAGTCGTTTGACGACATGAGACGGCCGGACAATCAATTAGTGCCTGTCCAGGCGACTCAAACACCGTCAGGGGCTGTGAAACGCCCTTTGCCTCAGTCGGTCGACACAGACCCAGACACAGGCGATGACTCCAGTGGTGACGGTGACGAATCAACCGTATTTTCCAGTAGGGCCACACGTTATATGATTTTGGCAATGAAGGAGGCGTTACATTTAGCTGATACTACAGGTACCACTAAACAGGGTATTATGTGGGGTATGAAAAAACTACCTATAGTTTTTCCTGAATCAGAAGAACTAAATGACGTGTGTAATGAAGCGTGGGTTGCCCCTGATAAAAAGCTGATAATTTCAAAGAAATTATTGGCATTATACCCTTTCCCGCCAGAGGTTAGGGAGCGCTGGGAAACACCTCCTAGGGTGGACAAGGCGCTAACACGCTTATCTAAACAAGTGGCGTTACCCTCTCCTGAGACGGCCGCACTTAAAGATCCATCAGATAGGAGGATGGAAAATATCCAAAAAAGTATATACACACATGCAGGTGTTATACTACGACCAGCTGTAGCGACTGCCTGGATGGGCAGTGCGGGGGTAGTTTGGTCAGAATCCCTGATTGAAAATATTGATACCCTGGACAGGGACAATATTTTACTGTCGTTAGAACAAATAAAGGATGCATTTCTTTATATGCGTGATGCACAGAGGGATATATGCACACTGGCATCACGGGTAAGTGCTATGTCCATTTCGGCCAGAAGAGCTTTATGGACGCGACAGTGGACAGGCGATGCGGATTCAAAACGGCATATGGAAGTTTTGCCGTATAAAGGGGAGGAGTTATTTGGAGTCGGTCTATCAGATTTGGTGGCCACGGCTACAGCCGGGAAATCCACCTTTCTACCTCAAGTCACTCCCCAACAGAAAAAGGCACCGACTTTTCAACCGCAGCCCTTTCGTTCCTTTAAAAATAAGAGAGCAAAGGGCTATTCATATCTGCCACGAGGCAAAGGTCGAGGGAAGAGACAGCAACACGCAGCTCCTTCCCAGGATCAGAAGCCCTCCCCGGCTTCTACAAAAGCCTCAGCATGACGCTGGGGCTTCTCAAGCGGACTCGGGGACCGTGGGGGGTCGTCTCAAAAATTACAGCGCGCAGTGGGCTCACTCGCAAGTAGATCCCTGGATCCTGCAGATAATATCTCAGGGATACAGGTTGGAATTAGAGACAGATCCACCTCGCCGTTTCCTGAAGTCTGCTTTACCAACGTCCCCCTCCGAAAGGGAGACGGTGTTGGAAGCCATTCACAAGCTGTACTCTCAGCAGGTGATAGTCAAGGTACCTCTTCTGCAACAAGGGAAGGGGTATTATTCCACTCTTTTTGTGGTACCGAAGCCGGATGGCTCGGTAAGGCCTATTCTAAATCTGAAGTCCTTGAACCTGTACATAAAGAAGTTCAAGTTCAAAATGGAGTCACTCAGAGCAGTGATAGCGAACCTGGAAGAGGGGGACTTTATGGTATCCTTGGACATCAAGGATGCGTATCTCCACGTTCCAATTTACCCCTCACACCAGGGGTACCTCAGGTTCGTTGTACAAAACTGTCACTATCAGTTTCAGACGCTGCCGTTCGGATTGTCCACGGCACCTCGGATCTTTACAAAGGTAATGGCCGAGATGATGATTCTTCTTCGAAGAAAAGGCGTATTAATTATCCCATACTTGGACGATCTCCTAATAAGGGCGAGGTCCAGAGAACAGCTAGAGATGGGATTAGCACTGTCTCAGGAAGTGCTAAAACAGCACGGGTGGATTCTGAATATTCCAAAATCCCAGTTAATGCCGACAACTCGTCTGCTGTTCCTAGGGATGATTCTGGACACGGTTCAGAAAAAGGTTTTTCTCCCGGAGGAAAAAGCCAAGGAGTTATCCGAGCTTGTCAGGAACCTCCTAAAACCAGGAAAGGTGTCTGTACATCAATGCACAAGAGTCCTGGGAAAAATGGTAGCTTCTTACGAAGCAATTCCATTCGGCAGATTCCACGCAAGAATTTTCCAAAGGGATCTGTTGAACAAATGGTCAGGGTCGCATCTTCAGATGCACCTGCGGATAACCCGGTCTCCAAGGACAAGGGTGTCTCTTCTGTGGTGGTTGCAGAGTGCTCATCTATTGGAGGGCCGCAGATTCGGCATACAGGATTGGATCCTGGTGACCACGGACGCCAGCCTGAGAGGCTGGGGAGCAGTCACACAAGGAAGAAACTTCCAGGGAGTATGGACGAGCCTGGAAACGTCTCTTCACATAAACATTCTGGAACTAAGAGCAATATACAATGCTCTAAGCCAGGCAGAACCTCTGCTTCAGGGAAAACCGGTGTTGATCCAGTCGGACAACATCACGGCAGTCGCCCATGTGAACAGACAGGGCGGCACAAGAAGCAGGAGTGCAATGGCAGAAGCTGCAAGGATTCTTCGCTGGGCAGAGAATCATGTGATAGCACTGTCAGCAGTGTTCATCCCGGGAGTGGACAACTGGGAAGCAGACTTCCTCAGCAGACACGATCTTCACCCGGGAGAGTGGGGACTTCATCCAGAAGTCTTCCACATGCTGGTAACCCGTTGGGAAAGACCAATGGTGGACATGATGGCGTCTCGCCTCAACAAAAAACTGGACAGGTATTGCGCCAGGTCAAGAGATCCGCAGGCAATAGCTGTGGACGCGCTGGTAACGCCTTGGGTGTACCAGTCGGTGTATGTGTTTCCTCCTCTGCCTCTCATACCAAAAGTATTGAGAATTATACGGCAAAGAGGCGTAAGAACCATACTAGTGGTTCCGGATTGGCCAAGAAGGACTTGGTACCCGGAACTTCAAGAGATGATCACGGAAGATCCGTGGCCTCTACCTCTAAGGAGGGACTTGCTTCAGCAGGGTCCCTGTCTGTTTCAAGACTTACCGCGGCTGCGTTTGACGGCATGGCGGTTGAACGCCGGATCCTAAAGGAAAAAGGCATGCCGGAAGAAGTCATTCCTACTTTGATTAAAGCAAGGAAGGAAGTAACCGTGCAACATTATCACCGAATTTGGCGAAAATATGTTGCGTGGTGCGAAGATCGGAGTGCTCCGACGGAGGAATTTCAACTGGGTCGATTCCTACATTTCCTGCAATCAGGATTGTCAATGGGTCTCAAATTGGGATCTATTAAGGTTCAAATTTCGGCCCTGTCGATTTTCTTTCAAAAAGAATTGGCTTCAGTCCCTGAAGTCCAGACCTTTGTTAAGGGAGTGCTGCATATACAGCCTCCTGTGGTGCCTCCAGTGGCACCGTGGGATCTCAATGTGGTTTTGGATTTCCTAAAATCTCATTGGTTTGAACCACTAAAAAAGGTGGATTTGAAATATCTCACATGGAAAGTGACCATGCTTCTAGCCCTGGCTTCTGCCAGGAGAGTGTCAGAATTGGCAGCTTTATCTTACAAAAGCCCATATCTGATTTTCCATTCGGACAGGGCAGAACTGCGGACTCGTCCGCATTTTCTCCCTAAGGTGGTGTCAGCATTTCATCTGAACCAGCCTATTGTAGTGCCTGCGGCTACAAGTGACTTGGAGGACTCCAAATTACTGGACGTTGTCAGAGCATTAAAAATATATATTGCAAGGACAGCTGGAGTCAGAAAATCTGACTCGTTGTTTATATTGTATGCACCCAACAAGATGGGTGCTCCGGCGTCTAAGCAGACGATTGCTCGTTGGATCTGTAGCACAATCCAACTTGCACATTCTGTGGCAGGCCTGCCACAGCCTAAATCTGTAAAGGCCCACTCCACAAGGAAGGTGGGCTCATCTTGGGCGGCTGCCCGAGGGGTCTCGGCATTACAACTTTGCCGAGCAGCTACGTGGTCAGGGGAGAACACGTTTGTAAAATTTTACAAATTTGATACTCTGGCTAAGGAGGACCTGGAGTTCTCTCATTCGGTGCTGCAGAGTCATCCGCACTCTCCCGCCCGTTTGGGAGCTTTGGTATAATCCCCATGGTCCTTTCAGGAACCCCAGCATCCACTAGGACGATAGAGAAAATAAGATTTTACTTACCGATAAATCTATTTCTCGGAGTCCGTAGTGGATGCTGGGCGCCCATCCCAAGTGCGGATTATCTGCATAAATTGTACATAGTTATTGTTAACTAATTCGGGTTATTGTTGAAGGAAGCCATCTTTCAGAGGCTCCGCTGTTATCATACTGTTAACTGGGTTTAGATCACAAGTTGTACGGTGTGATTGGTGTGGCTGGTATGAGTCTTACCCGGGATTCAAAATCCTCCCTTATTGTGTACGCTCGTCCGGGCACAGTACCTAACTGGAGTCTGGAGGAGGGTCATAGGGGGAGGAGCCAGTGCACACCACCTGATCGGAAAAAGCTTTACTTTTTGTGCCCTGTCTCCTGCGGAGCCGCTATTCCCCATGGTCCTTTCAGGAACCCCAGCATCCACTACGGACTCCGAGAAATAGATTTATCGGTAAGTAAAATCTTATTTAAAGCAACATTAACTCTTGATAGTCAAATGTTACTACCCTGCTTCTTTTCCTCTACAAATACCAGGTTCTGCCACATGCAGCCATTCTTCCAGGAGTGCTTACATAGGAATACAGTAAAGATACAGTGGGCCAGATGCATCATCGCTTGGAAAGTAATAAAATGGAGAGTGAAAAAGTGCCAGCCAATCAGCTCCTGACTGCCATTTTTCAAACACAGCCTGTGACATGGCAGTTAAGAGCTGATTGGCTGGCACTTTTTCACGCTCTATTTTATCATTTTTCAAGCGATGATGCATCTGGTCCATAAACATCCTAGTGACATTTGGTGGACCCCTTCATTCTAAGTAAAGCATTCGTTACCTCTAATACCAAGAAATAAAGACACGGAGACTTGAATTTGGCAGAAAAATTGCTAGCTATTTATTTGACCCTAACCATAGCAAACCTGTAAATGAAAACTTTGTTAAAATGCCGATTCAGCCGGCATATGGTGGCAGAAAAAAGAACGGCTCTATTAAACTGATGCTAACCTTAAAATGCTAAAATCAAAACCATCCTAATTTAACTATAAACTATCAAAAACGGTAATAGGTGCTAGCTCAACCCCCACAGTGACTACCCACCCTGATGGGTGCCCATACCGCTGCCTCCCGGTCGGGTGGTCGAGCGGCCAATAAGTCGATGGAGGTGAGTGCACCTAAACCACATCAAACTGTAAATCACTACAGCTTACCATACAACTACAAACTGCCGTTCTTTTCCGCCAATAAATAGCCAACGATAAAACCAGCCAACAATTCAATGCCAAGGCACTCCGTGCCAGAACCTCTACCCACAGGGCGGGAGGGCGGGAAGGCAATTTCACCAACAAGAGAGAAACAAAATGGCCTATCCTTCCCTATATATACTAACCCTCCCCTTTTCCCAAGGGCTGGACTTTCCTTCCAGCTAGGTCCACCCCTCACAAGATGTTTAACTCATTCCTTTCCTATGCTGTCAATTCTCTCTCCTAAACATCCTAGTGACATTTGGTGGACCCCTTCATTCTAAGTAAAGCATACGTTACCTCTAATACCAAGAAATAAAGACACGGAGACTTGAATTTGGCAGAAAAATTGCTAGCTATTTATTTGACCCTAACCATAGCAAACCTGTAAATGAAAACTTTGTTAAAATGCCGATTCAGCCGGCATATGGTGGCAGAAAAAAAGAACGGCTCTATTAAACTGATGTTAACCATAAAATGCTAAAATCAAAACCATCCTAATTTAACTACAAACTATCAAAAACGGTAATAGGTGCTAGCTCAACCCCCACAGTGACTACCCACCCTGATGGGTGCCCATACTGCTGCCTCCCGGTCGGGTGGTCGAGCGGCCAATAAGTCGATGGAGGTGAGTGCACCTAAACCACATCAAACTGTAAATCACAACAGCTTACCATGCAACTACAAACTGCCGTTCCTTTCCGCCAACAGCGAAAGACTCCTCCCCAGAGTCTTCGCACCGCCACCATAACCTCACCCTAACTCCTGCAACACTAGGAGCAGATCCTCCAGGAAAAACATCATCCCCTCATTGGATAGATGCACACCATCAGGCCGAAAAAGGTGACTGTCTCGGAACCGAATCCTAGGGTGGCGAACTACCTTGCCTCCGTGGGACAGCACCCACTTCGCCACCGCCCCATTCACCTTCTTTCTGGCCTCATCCATCAGGCGACCATCCGCCACCCCTCGCCAACTCAACCTTGGCACTATCAGGGAGAAAACCAATGCACAATTGGTCCATGCTGCGGCCACACTTGCCAGATCCTGTATCATGGCACACCGCAGCTCCAAAGATGTCGTCTTCCCTAGATCGTTGCCACCTAGATGGACAACCAGTACTCTAGGAACTCCATGCTTGCTGGCCTGACTAACTAGTCTATTCCTCAGATCGTTTCACAGCATTCCTCGCCAACCAAGCCATCTAACTCCCTGAGCCCTAGGAAACCGCTGAGCCCCCGCCGAGGCTAAAAATTTTGCGGCCCAAAAAACATACGAGTGGCCCACCACCCAAACGGTCAAGTCATCAGCAAAGCAACCTGAAGAGGAGGAAAGGGGGTAAAATTGGTTACTAAATATCTATACCATAGTTTAGTAAGTGCGCTAACCTGAAGGATCTGCCAAAAAGAAAAATTTTGTTCCGTATATTGCAGAAGTCACGGCCTAGCCGATCTGCACGAGCTTCCAGCCAATTTGAAGCAGAACATGAACACACAAATGGGAAAGATTAAAACAAAATTAAGAAAATAAACGGGGGGGGGGGGGGGTAAAAAGGGGGTAAAACATGTAAGAACTCAGCTGGAGGTGAAAGCGTAAAGACCTGCTGAGGGACTCTGATTAGAACAGATTAGCCGAATTGTGGATTAGAATTCAGTCCGTCAAGTCAGGCAAAAAATCGCAAAATAACTCCAGACCCCCGCTGCCGGCTCATGCCAGCAACGGCGAGTAGCTAATCCCTGAGTAGGATAAAACGGGAAGACAAACAAACGCACAACACCATAACGTACTGAACTGTAACAACATGATTAACCAACTGTAATTGAACAAAAAGTACGCGCGAGCCAACATCTCATGCAACGGGGTGAATATACCGTCTGTAACTTGACGACTTCCATCGCCCCACCGCCTGGATCTCAGCCATGGAAAATCCCGCCGACGTCGCAGCCCCTATGCGGAAGGAATGCGTCCCGAACGCAGCGGGTGGAAGGCCCAAGCTCCCAAGACAGCGACCCAGCATCCAACGAAATTGATACTTCGTCATCGGCAGCTCGTCATAATGCAGCAGCCATGACCCCCGACCGTCGGGCCGTACTGCCTCATATTGCACTGCCAACCTTACTGGGCAAATGCTCTCCTCAAGTGCCGGAACCAAGGTGACCCATCGTCCTCTCCCCACTTGGTCCGTCTTAGAGCGACGCAATCTGCAAAGCAAGGACCTCTCACCCACCACCACGTCCCCGACAAGCATGCGCGAATCTGCTCGCTTAGAAGGCGCTACCAATTCCGAAACCCTAAAGGCCCCGTGGTAAGCCATTGAGAACGCCAAACTGAACAACAGCGACTCAAACATGGACGGCGCGACACCTCCAACCGCCCTGATGACAGCCGGCAACAAGGCCGCATCAATGGGCCGCCTCCTGTCAGGCGGCGTCGGCGCGACTCGCGCCCATCCTTTCATCGCCTTCAGCAGAATCCCACTTTTCGTCACGTCGGGGACGCCCTTTATTTTGCTGAAAAACGAAATACCAGCCAAGTACCGGGATACCACCGCTCTGGACCTACCCGAAACATACAGCTGCCAAATAAAGCATCATCCGATGCCCGCTCTTACCTTGTTGATTTCGTCCTCGAACAAACTCCTCCCACTCGCTCCAAGCTTGTCCGTAAGCCTTAAGCGTGGTTGGCGCGACGGACCGCAACGCTGGACCCTCCAGTCCGGCCCGATCACCTGCCAAACATAACCGGGACAATGAAAACCATGCTCGTCGGCCTCGGGTGCCAACAAACAAAACCTTTCCCACTGCCCTCGTGACAAAGCGTCGGCAATCCCGTTCTCCAGCCCAGGCACATGCTGCGCGCGGAACCACACGTTCCGACGTAGGCATGTCAACATCAACCGCCCCAGCACCCGCAGAACGACCAGCGACTTCGCCCTCTGGTTATTAATCGCATGCACCACGCCCAGATTGTCACATCTAAACAAGATGCTGCGATGAGCCAGCCTATCGCCCCAGACCTCCAGTGCCACCATAATGGGGAAAAGCTCCAGAAGCAAAAGGTCCTTAGTTAAACCTTCGCGATGCCATTCCGCCGGCCACGAGGCCGCGCACCAAGATCCCTCCAGATAGCAACCGAATCCCGAGGCACCCGCTGCGTCGGTGAACAGCTGCAACCTAGCGCTGTCCACCATTGGGGCCTGCCATATACACACCCCGTTGAAGTCCTCCAGGAACGAGGCCCATACAGCCAAATCCCTCTTAATCTCTGAGGACAATCGCACGAAATGGTGTGGTCTGGCACACCCCGCAGTCGCCCTTTCTAGCTTCCGGCAGAAAACTCTGCCCATCGGGATTACCCGACAACCAAAGTTCAACATGCCCAGCAAGGACTGCGCCTGCCGCAGTGTGACCTTACGCGACCCCTCGAACCGGCAAATAGCGTCGCGGAGCTTCACCACCTTGTCCCGAGGCAGCCGACACGATCCTGCCACTGTGTCAATCTCAATCCCCAAAAAGGACAAACAGGAGGCCGGGCCCTCTGTTTTCTCCTCGGCCACAAGAACGCCGAAGTGGAAAAACAGCGCTCGGATGCTGAAAAGCAAGTCGCCGCACCGTGAAGAATATGCCGGACCTGCACACAGGAAGTCATCGAGGTAATGGGCGACCCCGTGACCCCCTGACGAAGACTCCACGCACCAATGAAGAAACGTGCTAAACTGCTCGAAAAACGAGCATGAAACGGAACATCCCATCGGCAAACATTTGTCGATGAAATACTCCGCTCCAATCCGGAAACCCATAAAACGGAATGAGTCCGGATGTAACTGCAGCAACCGAAAAGCGGACTCAACATCAATCTTAGCCATGAGGGCCCCAGTCCCGTAACTGCGGACCATCTCCAACGCCTCGTCAAACGACTGATACACCACGAGCAATGAGCCGGCGGTATTGCGTCATTGACCGACGCCCCCGACGGGTAAGAAAGATGCTGAATGAGCCGGAAAGCGCCTGGAGTCTTCTTGGGAACCACCCCCACTGGAGATATGACCAAGTCATCCACCGGGGGTGATAGAAACGGTCCCTCCATCCTGCCCAACCTGACCTCCCTATCCACTTTCTCCCGCAGCACTAACGGCAAGGCTCGGGCAGACTGGAGGTTCCGCTGGGCCCGCACCGACACCTCGCTCGCAACAGGCAAGCGAAACCCAAAACGAAAACCGAAAAACAAAAATTTTGCATCCTCCCTATTCGGATACCAGTCCAACCACCGGCCCATAGTCTCCAAGTTAATTGGCGTTGGAGCTCTGCGGAGCGCTCCTGCCCGCGGCCTGTCTGGGGTAAGCACCTGCCGACCACCTTTGAAGCAGGAGGAGGCTGGGTGGGATCCGCCACATTGCAAGCACAAGTGTCGAAAACGACACTGCTTGCCGAAGGAACAGGCCGCGTTGTTAAACGCAAAACATTTTCCTTTTGTGGCGGCTCGCCCCCCTGCACGGACGGCCGACCTACCTGGCTTGGCTGATCCGCCGTCCGCGCCGGACCCTTGGGCGGACGACCCTGCGCGGTGCCCGTCCGCCCCCGGTTTCCGGGGCTCCTCAGCCTGTTGCGAAGCCCGAGTGACCTTGAACCAGACCTCAACGTCCTTGAACCCAAAGTCCATGACCTGCAAACCGTCCTGCTTTTCCCTGGTCATACCTACGCCACTCCGATCCTGAAGATGTGCGCTGCATGTCGTGTATGAGATGCAGGTACCGGATTATGTTCATGTGCTCATCCGGCCTATCCTCCAGGTAACACGCCGCGAAGACCCAAAACCCGGCCAGCCAGTTATCGAAGGTACGGAATGCCTCAGCCCCGATGCCCTTCTTTGCGGCCGCCGCCTTATACTCCTTCGCGTCTTTCGTCAAGACGAACACATCAACGAAGTCCCCCCTGCGAATCTTCCTGCGGCAGCTATCCCTCAGTCCCCGCATTACTGCAGTGTAGTCGCAGCGAACAACCCCGGGCAAATCACGGCGTTTCTTGGCCCTACGAGGTTCCTCGCTAAGCCGCTTGCGCCTCTTCTGCTGACCCGCTGCCCTCTTGGCGAATTTCGTCGCCCGCTTCTTTGCCCTAGTCGTGCTACTGACTTTGGACGCCTGCGACGACAGAGAAGATGAAGAGGAGGAAGAACCACGAGAACTAGAGCTCGTGGAGGAGCCCGATACCGACTGCACCACCTCACCTGATGCCGTCGACTGCCCCGACATGGAATCCTCCGACGTGGCCAAACCGACGTCTTCCTCCTCGTACTCTGCCATCTCCACTTCCCTGTGATCCCCTGTAAAAGAGAAAGAAGCGGAGGACCCAGACAGCACTCGCGGCGCATGCCGAGCCGTACTTGAGGGGGGTGTTGCTGCCGCGCGCCCCTGCCCGTCCTGTCCCGGACCATGCTCCAATTCTACAGCGGCCGCCCCGAGCTCCCGGCAGGCGCGTGCCACTCGCTCGAAGCCCTCCGCCCACCGGACCCGCCTGCCACCGCAGGTGCGCCGGAACTTGCAGCCGCCCTTGGGGAGGCAGCCGCGGCTAGCGGCCCTAATGCCTCCACCACCGTGGCCAGGGCCGACGCCAGCGCTCCGGAGGGGTCGTGACCGCCCCAAAACGCGGCATCGGGCCCCGAGGGACCCCCAGCCGGGGCCCGCGCGCGACCACGCGCCCGCCGCCCGCCAGGCGGCAACCGGGCGCCCGACGCCCGCCAGGCGGCAACCGGGCGCCCGACGCCCGCTGCCCCGGCGGAAAAACGGGGGCGCCCCTGTCGGTGCCCGCGCTGCCCTCACTCTCCACCTCCAAATACGCCCCCTCCCCCTGCGGATCGGAACTATCTCCCGCCGCTGGGGGGGAGCTGCCGCGAGACCAAGCAGCGCGTGCAGCAGCCCTGCGGCCACTAACCCATTCCCTGTCCCCACCCCTCCCCCGCAGGCCGCTGGATTCCGGCCCCAGGGGAGTGAGTAAGGGAGACAGAGAAACCCGCTGCGCGCGCACGGCGCCGCTCGCAGTGGGCACGGGCTCGCGCGCATCCCGTGCGCGCGCCCCGTTACCGCGCGCTGCTGCACCCCCTTGCGCATGCCCTACCAGCTCCACTTCATGCTGCCTTCTGACTTCCACCATTGCCCTGCCTCTCCTCCCGGCCCCCGCCGGACTCAGGCTGCCGGGGAGTTAACTGGGGAGACAATGGGGCTGGCGGCGCCGCTGCGCGACCGGCGGCGAGCGTCCCACTGTTTCCCGCCACAGAGCTCCCGTCTGCCGCACCCGTAACACCCGCCGCGCGAGGCCCCGTGACAAGCCCCGCGCGGCGAACAGCCGACCCCCCCCGGCCTCCCCCCCCCCCCCCCCCCCCGCCTGGCACTTCCACCCGGCCGCGGCAAGGGGGGAGTGATAGAGGCCGATTGTGACTCCATCGCCTGGCGCTCCCGGAGGCGAGGGCGATGCCCGTCTACCTCCGGGCGGCCTGACCGGACCTCCGGCCTACCCCGCGCCCGCCCGGCAAAGCCGGCTTCGGAGCCCCGTCCCCCAGGCCTGCCACCCCTTCCTCCGGTCCAGCTCCACCGCCAGAAGCGCGGTACCGAGCCGGAGTCCCGGCGGAACGACGAGGGCGGGAAGCCATTAAAGCTACTAGGTATTGCAGGGAGAGCTCACAAAATCAAAAACTGTAAAGCACTATACACCAATGGGGAGCTCTGCTATGCAGCACTCACCACTACCAAGGCAATTTCACCAACAAGAGAGAAACAAAATGGCCTATCCTTCCCTATATATACTAACCCTCCCCTTTTCCCAAGGGCTGTACTTTCCTTCCAGCTAGGTCCACCCCTCACAAGATGTTTAACTCATTCCTTTCCTATGCTGTCAATTCTCTCTCCTTATGCTTTAAAATGGCTGGATGGTTAAGGAGAACCCAATAAGAAGCCATGTTTTGTGAGACTTGTGCTGTGAAACAAAACATGGACTCCCTGTAAAAACAAGCTGGGTAGAATATGCCGGTGGTCAGAATCCCGACCGCTGTATCCTGATAGTCTGAATCCCGACAGGGGGAAGGTAAGTATACTTACCTTCCCCCAATGGCCCCCTTACCCGCAGCCTAACCCAGCCCTTCCTTGTAGTGCCTGATCCTAACCCCCCCCCCCCCCCTTTCCCACAGCCTAAACCTAACCCCACTGGGCCGCAGCCTAACCCTAATCCCCCTCCTCCCTCGGCTTACTTCTCACTGTGGCCGGCACATGATCGGGAGTTTCGGCACAAGCCTAGTGACCTTATTTGGGATGCCAGTGTCTGCATTCTGAGTAGTGTCGAGATCCTGGCATCTGTATTTTAACTGCTGGGATCCCGACCGCCAGGATTTTTACCGGATCCTGTAAAAACAGCTAAGTGGAGTTTCTCTGGGGCTCTGTGGATAGAAAGAGTAATCTTTAAGATCGGTGTTATACTGCCTTAAGCCATAAGTGAGGCTAACGCAAGTATATCTAAAGTGGTAGGAGGGTGGACTTTTGACATGACATGTATGTTTATGTCTCTTCATAACTTTCTGCCTGCCCACACACTTGGGAGCACATCTAGGATGCTGATGAGCCTCAGAGCAGTGCACATATATTGATGTGCAATGCACGTGGATTATCAAGGTATGAAACCTATGCTCTCATTTATCAAGCAATTTTTGCACCTAATTTTCGTTTATAATGATAATCAGGGCTTTTATTTACTATATTACTATCCCCCCTGCTGATTTTCATTTTTTTCCTCTTATCTTATCACAGAAGGTATATTGAATCCTTATTTAACAATCTTTTTAATGAATGTTTTAGCACTCGCAGGCTATTTTTACCTTGGTGGCTGCTGTCATGTTTAAAATAGTGCTCACCATGCTATGCCATGGGACTCTGTCGAGGCTTCCGGCTTGGCTCCCACAATCCCCCGCAGCTCCAGGGTTTTACCCACTCGTAATACAGCCCCGAAATGGCTGTGCCACGGCGTCCAAATGTGGATATTGCGCAATTACTAGTCTTCGGGGCTAATCTCCGTTCGTCAGTGATGCAGGGATGTAAACTGTAGCGCTGACAGGTCAGAATACGGTAGCCCTCGTTGTGCTAATAGCTCATCTTGAATATATGAGCAAAAGGCCAGTATAGCACGGCAAATGAAAACGCTAAATATCACAGCTCCGAAGGAGTGATGATAAATGAGGGTACTAGTGAGTAAAAAGCACAAAATATCTTCACCAGGTGAAGCTAACTGTGTATGTGTATTTCTCTGACGTCCTAAGTGGATGCTGGGCCTCCGTAAGGACCATGGGGAATAGCGGCTCCGCAGGAGACTGGGCACAACTAAAGAAAGCTTTAGGACTACCTGGTGTGCACTGGCTCCTCCCACTATGACCCTCCTCCAGACCTCAGTTAGAATCTTGTGCCCGGCTGAGCTGGATGCACACTAGGGGCTCTCCTGAGCTCGTAGAAAGAAAGTATATTTTAGGTTTTTTATTTTACAGTGAGATCTGCTGGCAACAGACTCACTGCAGCGAGGGACTAAGGGGAGAAGAAGCGAACCTACCTAACTGGTGGTAGTTTGGGCTTCTTAGGCTACTGGACACCATTAGCTCCAGAGGGATCGACCGCAGGACCCGACCTTGGTGTTCGGAGCCGCGCCGCCGGCCTCCTTACAGAGCCAGAAGCAAGAAGTGTTCCGGAAAATCGGCGGCAGAAGACTTCTGTCTTCAACAAGGTAGCGCACAGCACTGCAGCTGTGCGCCATTGCTCCTCATGCACACCTCACACTCCGGTCACTGATGGGTGCAGGGCACTGGGGGGGGGCGCCCTGAGGGCAATATAATACACCTTGGCTGGCAAATCATCTCAATATATAGTCCCAGGGCTATATATGTGATAAATTACCCCTGCCAGAATCCATGAAAAAGCGGGAGAAAAGTCCGCCGAAAAAGGGGCGGGGCTATCTCCCTCAGCACACTGGCGCCATTTTATCTTCACAGTGCAGCTGGAAGATAGCTCCCCAGGCTCTCCCCTGTAGTTTTCAGGCTCAAAGGGTTAAAAAGAGAGGGGGGGCACTAAATTTAGGCGAAATATGTGTATACAAGCAGCTATTGGGGGAAAAATCACTCAGTTACAGTGTTAATCCCTGCATTATATAGCGCTCTGGTGTGTGCTGGCATACTCTCTCTCTGTCTCCCCAAAGGACTTTGTGGGGTCCTGTCCTCAGTCAGAGCATTCCCTGTGTGTGTGCGGTGTGTCGGTACGGCTGTGTCGACATGTTGGATGAGGAAGGTTACGTGGAGGTGGAGCAGAGGCCGATAAATGGGATGTCGCCACCTGTGGGGCCGACACCAGAGTGGATGGATAGGTGGAAGGTATTAACCGACAATGTCAACTCCTTACATAAAAGGCTGGATGACGTAACAGCTGTGAGACAGCCGGCTTCTCAGCCCGCGCCTGCCCAGGCATCTCAAAGGCCATCAGGGGCTCAAAAAAACGCCCGTTACCTCAGATGGCAGACACAGAGGTCGACACGGAGTCGGACTCCAGTGTCGACGAGGTTGAGATATATACACAATCCACTAGGAACATCCGTTACATGATCTCGGCAATGAAAAATGTGTTACACATTTCTGACATGAACCCAAGTACCACATAAAAGGGGTTTTATTTTTGGGGAGAAAAAGCAGCCAGTGTTTTGTTCCCCCATCAGATGAGTGAATGAAGTGTGTAAAGAAGCGTGGGTTCCCCCGATAAGAAACTGGTAATTTCTAAAAAGTTACTGATGGAGTACCCTTTCCCGCCAGAGGATAGGTCACGTTGGGAGATATCCCCTAGGGTGGATAAGGCGCTCACACGTTTGTCAAAAAAGGTGGCACTGCCGTCTTAGGATACGGCCACCTTGAAGGAGCCTGCTGATAAAAAGCAGGAGGCTATCCTGAAGTCTGTATATACACACTCAGGTTCTATACTGAGACCTGCAATTGCCTCAGCATAAATAGTGCTGCTGCAGCGTGGTCTGATACCCTGTCAGATAATATTAATACCCTAGACAGGGATAATATTTTGCTAACATAGAGCATATTAAAGACGTCGTCTTATATATGAAGGATGCACAGAGGGATATTTGCCGGCTGGCATCCAGAATTAATGCAATGTCCATTCTGCCAGGAGGGTATTAGAGACCCGGCAGTGGACAGGTGATGCTGCCTTTAAAAGGCACATGGAGATTCTGCCTTATAAGGGTGAGGAATTGTTTGGGGATGGTCTCTGGGACCTCGTATCCACAGCAACAGCTGGGAAGAAAAATTTTTACCTCAGGTTTCCTCACAGCCTAAGAAAGCACCGTATTTTCAGGTACAGTCCTTTCGGCTTCAGAAAAGCAAGCGGGTCAAAGGCGCTTCCTTTCTGCACAGAGACAAGGGAAGAAGGAAAAAGCTGCACCAGACAGCCAGTTCCCAGGATCAAAAATCTTCCCCCGCTTCCTCTGAGTCCACCGCATGACGCTGGGGCTCCACAGGTGGAGACAGGTGCGGTGGGGGCGCGTCTCGGGAACTTCAGGGACCAGTGGGCTTGCCCACAGGTGAATCCCTAGGTTCTGCAAGTAGTATCACAGGGATACAGGCTGGAGTTCGAGGCGACTCCCCCTCGCCGTTACCTCACATCAACCTTGCCTGCTGCCCTCGGAGAAAGGTAGTACTGGCGGCAATTCACAAGCTGTACTTCCAGCAGGTGAAATCAAGGTACCCCTCCTTCAACAAGGCCGGGGTTACTATTCCAAAATGTTGTGGTACCGAAACCAGACGGTTCGGTGAGACCCATTCTAAAATTGAAATCCTTGAACACTTATATACGAAGGTTCAAGTTCAAAATGGAATCGCTCAGGGCGATTATTGCAAGCCTGGAGAATTTCATGGTATCACTGGACATCAAGGATGCTTACCTGCATGTCCCTATTTACCCTCTTCACCAGGAGTACCTCAAAATTGTGGTACAGGATTGTCATGACCAATTCCAGACGTTGACGTTGGTCTGTCCCCGGCACCGAGGGTATTTACCAAGGTAATGGTCGAAATAATTATCCCGTACTTGGACGATCTCCTTATAAAGGCGAGGTCCAGGGAGCAGTTGTTCGTCGGAGTAGCACTATCTTGGGAAGTGCTACAACACCATGGCTGGATTCTGAATATTCCAAAGTCGCAGCTGGTTCCTACGACGCGTCTACTGTTCCTGGGTATGTTCCTGGACACAGAACAGGATAAAAAGGGTTTCTCCCGGAAGAGAAGTCCAAGGAGTTGTCATCTCTAGACAGAGACCTCCTAATACAAATACAGGTGTCGGTGCATCAATGCACGCGAGCCCTGGGACAGATGGTAGCTTCTTACGAAGAAATTCCATTCGCCAGGTCCCATGCAAGGATCTTCCAGTGGGATCTGTTGGACAAGTGGTCCGGGTCGCATCTTCAGATGCATCGGCGGATAACCCTGTCTCCAAGGGCTAGGGTGTCGCTGTGGTGGTGGCTGCAGAGTGCTCATCTTCTAGGGGGCCGCAGATTCGGCATACAGGACTGGGTCCTGGTGACCACGGATGCCAGCCTTCGAGGCTGGGGGGCAGTCACACAGGGAAGAAACTTCCAAGGCCTATGGAAAAGTCAGGAGACTTCCCTACACATAAATGTTCTGGAACTAAGGGCCATTTACAATGCCCTAAGTCAGGCTAGACCCCTGCTTCAACACCGGCCGGTGCTGATCCAGTCAGACAACATCACGGCGGTCGCTCATGTAAACCGACAGGGCGGCACAAGAAGCAGGATGGCGATGGCAGAAGCCACAAAGATTCTCCGATGGGCGGAAAATCATGTGTTAGCACTGTCAGCAGTGTTCATTCCCGGAGTGGACAACTGAGAAGCAGACTTTCTCAGCAGACACGACCTCCACCCGGGAGAGTGGGGACTTCATCCAGAAGTTTTCCAAATGATTGTACACCGTTGGGAAAGGCCACAGGTGGACATGATGGCGTCCCGCCTCAACAAAAAGCTACAAAGATATTGCGCCAGGTCAAGGGACCCTCAGGCGATAGCTGTGGACGCTCTGGTAACACCGTGGGTGTACCAGTCGGTGTATGTGTTCCCTTCTCTGCCTCTCTTACCCAGGGTAATGAGAATAATAAGAAGGAGAGGAGTAAGAACTATACTCATTGTTCCGGATTGGCCAAGAAGAGATTGGTACCCAGAACTCCAAGAAATGATCTCAGAGGACCCATGACCTCTGCCGCTCAGACAGGACCTGCTGCAGCAGGGGGCCTGTCTGTTCCAAGACGTACCGCGGCTGCGTTTGACGGCATGGCGGTTGAACGCCGGATCCTGAAGGAAAAGGGCATTCCGGAGGAAGTTATCCCTACGCTAATTAAAGCTAGGAAAGAAGTGAACGCAAACCATTATCACCGCATATGGCGGAAATATGTTGCGTGCTGTGAGACCAGGAAGGCCCCAAAGGAGGAATTTCAGCTAGGTCGATTTCTGCACTTCCTACAGTCAGAGGTGACTATGGGCCTAAAATTGGGTTCCATTAAGGTCCAGATTTCGGCTCTATCGATTTTCTTCCAAAATAGAACTTGCTTCACTGCCTGAAGTTCAGACTTTTGTTAAGGTAGTGCTGCATAGTCAGCCCCCGTTTGTGCCTCCAGTGGCACCGTGGGATCTCAACGTGGTGTTGGATTTCCTGAAGTCGCATTGGGTTGAGCCACTTAAATCCGTGGAGCTACAATACCTCACGTGGAAAGTGGTCATGCTGTGGGCCTTGGCGTCGGCCAGGCGTGTATCAGAATTGGCGGCTTTGTCATGCAAAAGCCCTTATCTGTATTTTATATGGATAAGGCGGAATTGAGGACTCGTTCCCAATTCCTTCATAAGGTGGTATCAGTTTTTCATGTGAACCAACCTATTGTGGTGCATGCGGCTACTTGGGACTTGGAGGATTCCAAGTTACTGGACGTAGTCAGGGCCCTGAAAAGTATATGTTCCAGGACGGCTGGTGTCAGGAAAACTGACTCGCTATTTATCCTGTATGCACCCAACAAGCTGGGTGCTCCTGCTTCTAAGCAGACTATTGCTCGCTGGATCTGTAGCACGATTCAACTTGCACATTCTGCGGCTGGACTGCCGCACCCTAAATCAGTAAAAGCCCATTCCACGAGGAAAGTGGGCTCTTCTTGGGCGGTTGCCCGAGGGGTCTCGGCTTTACAAATTTGCTGAGCTGTTACTTGGTCGGGTTCAAACATTTTTGCAAGAGTCTACAAGTTTGATACCCTGGCTGAGGAGGACCTAGAGTTTGCTCATTCGGTGCTGCAGAGTCATCCGCACTCTCCCGCCCGTTTGGGAGCTTTGGTATAATCCCCATGGTCCTTACGGAGTCCCAGCATCCACTTAGGACGTCAGAAAAAATAAGATTTTACTCACCGGTAAATTTATTTCTCGTAGTCCATAGTGGATGCTGGGCGCCCATCCCAAGTGCGGATTGTCTGCAATACTTGTTTATAGTTATTGCCTAACTAAAGGGTTATTGTTGAGCCATCTGTTGAGAGGCTCAGTTATATTTCATACTGTTAACTGGGTATAGTATCACGAGTTATACGGTGTGATTGGTGTGGCTGGTATGAGTCTTACCCGGGATTCAAAATCCTTCCTTATTGTGTCAGCTCTTCCGGGCACAGTATCCTAACTGAGGTCTGGAGGAGGGTCATAGTGGGAGGAGCCAGTGCACACCAGGTAGTCCTAAAGCTTTCTTTAGTTGTGCCCAGTCTCCTGCGGAGCCGCTATTCCCCATGGTCCTTACGGAGGCCCAGCATCCACTACGGACTACGAGAAATAGATTTACCGGTGAGTAAAATCTTATTATTTATTGGTTGATATGTAATTTATGGCAAGTTGACAAAAAACTCAGACTTAGGGGGGGGGGTACCCAATTAGATTCAGTAAAAAATCAGGCCCTGATGTTTCACCGATTCATTTTTTTTTACAGGCTATCCAATTAGAACACCCGCCTAAGGCAGGCGAAACAAAATCCCTTATGAGCCACTTATTGTGCCGGCTAATTGGATAGCCCCAACTAATTAATTACCAGCGGTCAGTGACCATGGGTAATTGGGTACCACCCTTAATTGGTTACCCATTTGTAGAAGGGCCAGCAGAAATAATGGAGATCATGATGTCTTTTCAGCGGGAATTCCAAAGACGACATTGATATCCATAAACAGGCTTAAAGGGCCTATTAATGGCCTGGATATCCCTTCCCACCCACCCCCCATGCAAAATAACAATTAATTTTGCATTGTTTTTTTCTAATTATCAGCCCAATTTTACAGCATTTGCTTGTTGGAACACTGCTTCTGAAAGGAGGGAGTACCTACAAAGCTTACATCATTGTGAAGCCTTCAATCTCTAGTTAACAGCAGCTATTGGAGAGCGATCCTAAAAAAACAAACCCAGTTACACGTAGCCTATTCCTGGTGGGAAGCAGCCACCGCTGGGAAATGGTGGAATGATGTGAAGATTACTGTTCACTTACTGGCCTCGTACAATCCAATGGAACCTGTGCAAAGAAGAATTGGACAAAAATTGCATTTTCCAAATGTGCAAAGCTGGTAGAGACTCAACCAAGTAGATTCACAAGTAAAGGTGCTTCAACAGAGGGTGCAGGATACTTGCATGATCAATATTTCGTTACGAGAAGAGATAATTGTATGAGGGTGGGACTAAAAGGTCAGCTCTCATCAGTACTTAGCCATCCCAAAATGGCCAACTCCTTACCCCGCAAAATATAGTACTGCTGACACTATTGTGCAACACTAGTACATACAGGATTTTCCACTAGTGTCCTCATTTGTTTTCCACTGTAATGATGAAGTGTTTATTTTGTCCAGATGATCAGCCTGTTGTGTGCAAAGGTGTATACAACTGATCTGGAGGAGTGCCGCTGGTATCTCAAGGCTAGCTCCCAAACGTTTGGGAATTTATAGGTTTAAAATAATGTTAGTTCTAAAGGTAGGGGCAGATGTATTAAGCCTGGAGAAGTGATAAAGCAGTGATA
Source organism: Pseudophryne corroboree (assembly GCF_028390025.1). Lineage (NCBI taxonomy): Eukaryota > Metazoa > Chordata > Amphibia > Anura > Myobatrachidae > Pseudophryne > Pseudophryne corroboree. The sequence goes on from NC_086446.1 coordinate 406,621,135, forward strand.
AGTGGAAGGTGATAATGCACAAGCCAATCAGCTCCTAACTGTCAGTTTACATATTGGAGCTGATTGGCTGGTGCGTTATCACCTTGCACTTATCACTGCTTTATCACATCTCCAGGCTTAATACGTCTGCCCCGTGGTGCGATGTGTGCTTAGTATTTTGACTATATAGTCAAAATCGCAAGAAAAGTTAACACATATCGGACTGTGTGTATACAGCTTGCGATACCGATGTGCTCTCCCACGGGGTCGGTATTGCAAGAGAAAATAGACTGTGCAGGCAAGGCAAATTTGACTAGAAAGTGTACAATCTACTTTCTAGTATAGGCAAAATTGGACATAGTCAAAATTGCACTGTGTGTATAGTCCATATCGGTGGTTCTGGGCTCCAGGGAGTTCAAGGGAAACTGCATAGTCAAAATTGGCATTTAGTCAAAATCTCACCGTGGCTATCTACTCTGGGTGCTCCACCTTCCAAGTTTCACATGCACCAGACATACATATTTTGAAAGAGACTGAGGGAAATACTGTATTTACTAAAGGTTAATTTTATCGATATATAATTGATGAAACTCAATCGATATCAATGTTGCATTTCAGGGGCTAAAACTCACATTTACTAACATTTAAAAATGACTATCAAAATGAATCTGCTGGTAAATGTGTATTTTAACCCCTGTAACACAACATAGTTTTCGTGGATTTTGTTTTAATTTTTATTATTTAAAATTTTTTTTTTACATCTATTTCAAATCTGTGAAAATCGACCTTTAGTTGATTTACCAAAGAATAACTTCCAGTGTTCACATACAGTATACTGAGAATTGCACATAGGTGGTAATTCTAAGTTGATCGCAGCAGGATTTTTTATATCAATTGGGCAAAACCATGTGCACTGCAGGGGAGGCAGATATAACATGTGTAGAAAGAGTTAGATTTGGGTGGGTTATTTTATTTCTGTGCAGGGTAAATACTGGCTGCTTTATTTTTACACTGCAATTTAGATTGCAGATTGAACACACCACACCCAAATCTAACTCTCTCTGCACATGTTATATCTGCCTCCCCTGCAGTGCACATGGTTTTGCCCAATTGCTAACAAAAATCCTGCTGCGATCAACTTGGAATTACCCCCATAGTCTGCACATGTTAAGCAATGATTCTGTGCTGTTCACTATATAGATCAGTGTTTTTCAACCGCTGTGCCGCGGCACACTGGTGTGCCGCCAGCGGTTGTCAAGTGTGCCGCTGCCGCCAGAGATCCCTGCTACCAGTCCCAGTCTGCTGCCGTCTTCACTATACAATGACCGCGTAAGAGCTGCCCGCGCTGCCCGATAGTGATACTGACTTACAGCATCACTATCGGGCAGCGCAGGCAGTTCTGCTGCGGTCACTGTATAGTGAAGACGGCAGCGCTCCTGCGGGCCCGTCCGTGACCCCTACGACGTGGCGTGACACATCACCATCCAGCCCGGGTAGCGTCTAGTTTCGTGGCCCATGCTGCTCTGCTCCTCACTGCTCCTGCCGCTAAGGGGTAAAAGAAAAAAAGGTTTGGGCCAGTGCTTTATGATTATGAGTGTGTGCAGTGCCATTACTATGTGTGTGGTGGCGTGGGGTCAGTGTCTCTGGTGGCATTACTGTGGTTGTCATTGTGTTTGGTGGCATTACTATGGGGGTCAGTGTGTCTGGCGGCATTACTGTGGGGAACGGTGTGTGTGGTGGCATTTACTATGAGGGTCGGTGTGTGTGGTGGCATTACTATGGGTGTCAGTGTGTTTGGTGGCATTACTATGGGGGTCAGTGTGTCTGGTGGCATTACTGTGGGGGTCGGTGTGTGTGGTGGCATTACTATGGGGGGGGGGCAATGTGTGCAATTACTATGGGGGACAGTGTATGGCAATACTATGAGGGTTAATGTATGGAATTACTGTGGCAGTGTGTTCAAGTACTGCGCATTATTTTAATAACTGTTGGGGACAATGTGTCTGTGTTTTTCCCCTTGGGGACAAATATGTTTGTTTTATTTCACTGTATGTGTTTTATTTTTCCGTGGGGTACCGATGGTGTGCCTTGGCAATTTTTTAATATTTTTGGTGTGCCGCGAACTGAAAAAGGTTGAAAATCACTGATATAGATCATAGCAGTGGCCGATTGCATATTTAGAAATGGTGGTATTCAAAATGTAAGTGAATGGAGTTTGATAGCATTAATATCAAAGCAGTAGGAGTAGTGATTGTACAGCATGCCTCCATATACCTGCCCACTTTGAGAACTGTGCCATAGGATGAAGGATAGACTGCTGTATATCCAGCATGGTTTCTCTTTCCCATAGGCTGTATATGAGACAAGGTTATTTTTAATTTTTTTATACCATGTTTCTTCAACACGATTAAAGGAGAACTAAACAAACCACTAGCATTGCTTTATGAAGAAAGAAATGTGAATAATAACTATTTGTGTATGAATGGCAGGATTTTATCAGTATTTTAAATAAGGCTCCTACATGAATGTGGAAGCTTCCTTATGCACATCCGGCTTCCCTTCAGTAAACCCACTGACAGAAATGTGAGGTTGCTTTAATGAGCCTCCGCTTGTAGACAACTAAAGAGCAACTTAAAGGTATATAAAATTACAAAAAACTCTTTAACCCTTTCATACGTACAGGCCACTGCAGTGGACATCTGTTTTTAAGTCATTATCTCCTATAGAAACTATCTTTTGGCATCGCTGGTGCATTGTGTCTTCTTCCTAGGCATGCTGCCAAAATTAGAAGGTATGCCGCCTAGTGGCAGTTGTTAATATTATAATAGCCATATATGCCAGTTTTGACAGCATTATATGTATCATTATATGTTATCTTATTTAAATTGTAAATTATTTATGTTAATATAAGTAGCAGCAGCTGTGCTAGTAGTGCTGGATGCTTTATTACTGCTGTTGTTATTGTTTCAAAACATAAAGTGCATCCAGCAACAGGGTTAGGCACACCGTAGTATAACACACACATGGTGAGGAGTGGATCTCATGGAGCAGTGTGTGATGACACAGATGCACAAACAGGCGATGGTACATTTGGGTGTTCTTTCACTTTCTTGATGTGACTTGTGTAAATACATGGCTGCTGCATTGAATGTCTGGATTCAATTACAAGAATCAGTAGGATTTCAAAGGGCAGAATTCAATTGTTTATCGCGCCACATCTCCCACCTAAAGTGACGGGAAATTGAGGGCAGCGATGTATTTTTTTTATTGCACTGCAACCAGACAAGCTGGGTTTAGCCATGTAAAATGGCTAAACCCAAACAAAGTGCGATGCGAAAGGTACCATTTGTGCACCCAAATGGGTCACTTTTTGCACATTTCACCTCACCAGCATGGGGTGGCTGCGAGCTGAAATGTGTGTCCCCATGGCTCATCACGCCCGAAAGGAGCAACACTTGGGGCGGAATTCAATAGTTTTTTCCTGTGGCCACAGCGCTAGATGGCACCCAACGGAGCAATTCAATTGTTGCTCCATTTGGGTGTGGAGAGACCCATTTCAACTCAGCCCCCCAATGCTGGTGAGCTGAAAGTTAAAGCAACCCGTTTTGGCGCCCAAACAGCACTTTTGTGTCACGCCCAGCACTTTGCTCAGATTTAGCCATTTTACGCGGCTAAGCTTGACCTGTCTGTGCGCGATCAGCGTGATTAAAAAAAAGACAATTGAATATTGCCACCCTGATCTCCTGTCACTTTAAATGAGAGATCTGGTGCGATAAAACCCCTTGAATTGCTTTGTTGGGCGCCATCTAGTGCCGGCCATGGGGAGAAACAATTGAATTCCGTCCCAAGCATTAAAATCAAATTCAGTTTGTGAAAAAGCTAACTTTCTAGGTATGAAGCAAACTATTTGTTTATGAATTCTGAGGACATTTTTGTTTCTGAATGAATATATCTATCAATAGGCATAAAAAGTGTATTGTTTTAAACTTAGAGGATTTTTTGTGTCTGGAGAAAAAAAACAGTACAACATAAGAACAAATTGGAACCATACCAGACATTATTTTGTTGTTGTTGTTTTTTATTTTTCAAAAAAATACACTTTCATGATTATAATAGGGCAATAATTTATGTTTTAGATGCATGATAGTTTCTCATGTGTCTACAGATTCACTTTTGTATCCCAAGTACATGTACTGATTTATAAAGTGGGTACTTATGGAGTATGTTTCAAAATACTTTTTGGTCTAGTGTTTTACTTTTCTGATATAGATGATTCATATACTCGTGTGTGTGTGTGTGTGTGTGTATATGGTATATTTCAGTACTGTTTCTTTTACAGTATTTGGTGTAAGATCTAATGTGCGGTAAATTACCGCGGCTAATTGAATATCCCCATTGATAGTTCTTTAAACTTAACTTTATTTCAGGAATGAAAGAAACTTGAAGTGTATATATATTTGTTTATGTTTTTTTTGTATGTGATTTTAACATAGTAACAAACAGACAATGTTCAAAAATAAAACTAACAAGCCTGAACACCTGTAATCCTAAGAGAACTTTCACAAACATTGTTGTGAATGTTGAAAGATGCCTCTTGGAGCTGTATGATTTTTAGTCTGTGTTAATTTAATATCTACAGGATAGTCACTGGAGTATCTATAATCCGTGCAGTGTGTGCGGTGCACACTGGCCCATGGGTACTTACCTCTCCTGAGTCCTGCAGTGGCAGTGCTGCAAAATCACCAGGAAAATAGTGTAGCGTCCATTTCCCAGCATTTTGCGCATGCGCAGTAGGGAAATCATTGGGAAAATGGCCACCGTGCCATTTTCCTGGAGACTTTCACATGCACAGTAGACTAGCACAGCTGAATACTCTGTTGGCTAGAGAGAAGGGGGTCCTCCTGCATACAGCACATTAAACACCCTAGTGTCTGATGAAAGGGGATATTCCCTGTGGTTGATTGGGGACACATGGGGATGGCGCTGAAGTGCCATGCAGCAACAGTGGAAATGGCACTCTGGCTGACATCAGACAAGCATGAGGTCAGTGTAACGGAGCAGGAATGGCGCTGGGCAATGCTTACTCTGCTTACCACATTGAGCCGGCCCTGCCTTCTATATGTATGCCATTCTGACACACTTGATAAATATAATGCTATGTCATGTAGTTTACCTCTATACTGTAAAGCATATCTTGATATTAGTATGTAAAGTCAACTGAATTTGGACTGCCCTTTAGCCCTTGATTCAGAGTGAATGATAAACGTTTGCAAAAGGAAATGATATATTAGTATGCAAGTGTTCATCAAATCGCCTAATAACCGGAGGCCGCCTATCACCTTTCAGGTTTATTACAGTGACCAAAATGTAATCTTTATTATAGTTGTTTCAGCAAGTATTGACCCAAGTCTACCTGGGTTTACTGTATAATAATGACCAATTCCTACATTGTGACAACAGACTTGCATGTAAATATAGCTAAACATGCTTGTCAGGTTGTCATGAGCAAAACTTCCATCTGCCTCTGTTCGCTTGAGATTGTGCTTTTTTCCACCCACAGCCAACTGTTATAGCATCTTGGCAAGTAGAGATTAAAGGTTTGGTTGGCTTAAAAGAAAAGTAGGAAGCACAATTTCAGCATGTTGGTAATCCATGTGGTGCATGTATCATTGAGTTGATAAGGCTCGTTAGTGACTTTAGTATGCTAGTTTTGGAAATGCTCCTCAGATTATTTTGCTATATAATGTAAAAATACTGTTTTGTTTTATTTTTTCTTTAATACAAAAAGTACCAACCGCAGCTCAGCTGCCTCATATTGATGGTCCTTGCAGTGCTTATGTTCTTGCCAAGACCTATTACATATCACCCCTTAGTAACTTCCTCTTTGTACACATACACACAGTCCTCCTTTTTTTTTTTTTTTTTTTAAAGGGTGGCTTCATTTTCCGTGGATCTTCCTTGCACCATAAAACTTTTAAGCATTTGCTGTAAACTAGAAATCTCCAAAATTGCATCAAACCAGTTGCTTCACAGAGGTTGTCCGTTCCGTCTGTGCTTCGATTTCAGCAGAATGCAGTGTATTTGTATAATCACATTTTGCACAATGAATAGAGCCGAAGTAACGATGGCCAGCTAGCTTTGCTGTGTGTGTGTTTTAGGCATCCACTTACTGAATCAAACAGTATGTTTTAGGCTTATGTTTCTTTTTAGGGCTAATTTGCACTTAAATAGATGCCTATGTTTATTTGATCTCTATGGTGTGTGCATTTAATACAGTGGGAAATGCACACCCATGGTCCTCTTCTTCCAGGAGAATACCACACATACCACCTCCCTATCCACTCTCATAACACTCAGTAAGATTTGGTAGAGGTGTAGGATGTTCTGCACCCAATTACCAGCTGCTCTGCAACACATTCCCACACACAAACTCTCCACATCAGTCTTTTGAACACCCAAGGTCACAGTCACCCCGACAAGCACATTAAGATGTAGCATATGGAAAAAGGTATGAGTGATACAGCTGCCAGGAAAGCCCTGTGTTTGCATCTGTGATATCTCCCATTCTGATCACTGTCTTGTCTTATCTGACATTCTGGCATTTTACACTAGTATCTAGGCCAGTGGTTCTCAAACTCTGTCCTCAGGACCCCAAACAGTGCATGTTTTGCTGGTAACCCAGCAGGTGCACAGGTGTATTAATTACTGATGCATTTTAAAAGGTCCATAGGTGGAGCTAATTATTTCACTTGTGATTCTGTGGGGAGGCCTGCAAAACATGCACTGTGTGGGGTCCTGGGGACCGAGTTTGAGAACCTGTGATCTAGGTTATCTGAATGGTTAGTTGTGATCTTCTGTTTTTGCTTACACTTTATATCCAGTGACACTGTAATGTGACAGGTTGTGACTACAGACCCCTGCAGTATCCTACTGTTCTAGTTCACACTTTGTAATTAAGCACCATACATAGACAAGCTTGTGCTGATGGGCAGAAATAGTTCTGAGTAAACACTTTCTATTCATGCTGCGTCTGACTTGTTTGCTCTTTCGTATTGATAGTTCTAAAGATTTTTTTTTTTTTTTACAAGTCATTACAAGTAGTAGTGAGGAATGGTACATGAAAAAGCACTGCCATTTAGGTAGCGTACTGTACAATCATATTGAACAAGATACACAAACCCTTTGTATTCTTAGGTTTCATTTTTATTATGTAATATCATGATATTTGAATTTCAAAGATCGTATTTACAATGTGATCTGTTTGCAATGTTAGTGCCCAAGATCGCATTGCAGGATGCGATTTTACTGGTGCCATGTATCCTTTTAACCACTTAACTGACATTTTCCCCCCTGCAAAACCACCCAGAAGGTTTTTTTTTTGTTTCTCTAACGTCCTAGTGGATGCTGGGAACTCCGTAAGGACCATGGGGAATAGCGGGCTCCGAAGGAGGCTGGGCACTCTAGAAAGATCTTAGACTACCTGGTGTGCACTGGCCCCTCCCACTATGACCCTCCTCCAAGCCTCAGTTAGATTTCGTGCCCGGCCGAGGTTGGATGCACACTAGGGGCTCTCCTGAGCTCTTAGAAAGTTATAGTCTTAGAATTTGTTATTTTCAGTGAGACCTGCTGGCAACAGGCTCACTGCAGCGAGGGACTAAGGGGAGAAGAAGCGAACTCGCCTGCTTGCAGCCGGATTGGGCTTCTTAGGCTACTGGACACCATTAGCTCCAGAGGGATCGACCGCAGGCCCAGCCTTGATGTTCGGTCCCGGAGCCGCGCCGCCGTCCCCCTTACAGAGCCAGAAGCAAGAAGATGGTCCGGAAAATCGGCGGCATGAAGACTCTGTCTTCACCAAGGTAGCGCACAGCACTGCAGCTGTGCGCCATTGCTCCTCTCACACACTTCACACTACGGTCACTGAGGGTGCAGGGCGCTGGGGGGGGGCGCCCTGAGGCAGCAATAAAAACACCTTGGCTGGCTAAAATACCTCAATATATGGCCCCAGGGGCTATATATGAGGTAAATACCCCTGCCAGAATTCCATAAAAAACGGGAGAATAGGCCGCGAAAATGGGGCGGAGCCTATCTCCTCAGCACACTGGCGCCATTTTCCCTCACAGCTCCGCTGGAAGGAAGCTCCCTAGCTCTCCCCTGCAGTCTACAAAGGGTTAATAAAGAGAGGGGGCACTAAATTTAGGCGCAGTATACATTATATATAAAAACAGCAGCTATAGGGGACATAACTCAGTTAGTCCCTGCATTATATAGCGCTCTGGTGTGTGCTGGCATACTCTCACTCTGTCCCCCCAAAGGGCTTTTGTGGGTCCTGTCCTCGTTTAGAGCATTCCCTGTGTCTGTGGTGTGTCGGTACGGCTGTGTCGACATGTTGAATGAGGAGGCTTATATGGTGACAGAACAGAGGCCGATATATGTGATGTCGCCCCCTGTGGGGCCGACACCAGAGTGGATGGATAGGTGAAAGGTATTAACCGACAGTGTCAACTCCTTACATAAAAGGGTGGATGACGTAACAGCTGTGGGACAGCCGGCTTCGCAGCCCGCGCCTGCCCAGGCGTCTCAAAGGCCATCAGGGGCTCAAAAACGCCCGCTCTCTCAGATGGCAGACACAGATGTCGACACGGAGTCTGACTCCAGTGTCGACAAGGTGGAGACATATACACAATCCACTAGGAACATCCGTGACGTGATCCCGGCAATAAAAAATGTGTTATACATTTCTGACTTTAACCCAAGCACCTCTAAAAATGGGTTTTAGGTTTGGGGAGAAAAAACAGGCAGTGTTTTGTTCCCCCATCAGATGAATAAATGAAGTGTGTGAAAGCGTGGGTTCCCCCGTTAAGAAACTGGTAATTTATAAAAAGTTACTGATGGCGTACCCTTTCCCGCCAGGTGGATAAGTTACGCTGGGAGATATCCCCTAGGGTGGATAAGGCGCTCACACGTTTGTCAAAAAAGGTGGCACTGCCGTCTTAGGATACGGCCACTTTAATAGGTACCTGTTGATAAAAAAACAGGAGGCTATCCTGAAGTCTGTATTTACACACTCAGGTACTAGACTGAGACCTGCAGATAGTGCTGCTGCAGCGTGGTCGGTGACCCTGTCAAACAGGGATACTAGTTGGCAAACATAAAAACATATTAAAGACGTCGTCTTATATATGGGGGATGCACAGAGGGATATTTTGCCGGCTGGCATCCAAAATAAATGTAATGTCCATTCTGTCAGGAGGGTATTAGAGACCTGTCACTGGACAGGTGATGCTGACTTAAAAAGCGCATAGAGAGCCTTATAAGGGTGAGGAATTATTTGGGGATGGTCTCTGGGACCTCGTATCCACAGCAACTGCTGGGAAGAAATAATTTTACCTCAGGTTTCCTCACAGACAAAGGTACAGTCCTTTCGGCTTCAGAAAAGTAAGCGGGTCAAATGGCGCTTCCTTTCTGTACAGAGACAAGGGTAGAGGGAAAAAGCTGCACCAGTCAGCCTGTTCCCAGAATCAAGATTCTTACCCCGCCTCCTGTGAGGCCACACCATGACGCGGGTGCTCCACAGGTGTAGCCAGGTACGGTGGGGGGCCGTCTCAAAAATTTCAGCAATTAGTGGGCTCGCTCACAGGTGGATCCCTGTTTCTTTCAAGTAGTATTTCAGGGGTACAATCTGGAATTCGAGATGTCTCCCTCCAGCCATTTCCTAAAATATGCCTTGCTGACAACTCCCTCAGGCAGGGAGGCTGTGCTAGAGGCAATTAATAAGCGGTATTCCCAGCAGGTAATACTCAAGGTGCCCCTACTTCAACAAGGACGGGGTTACTATTCCACACGGGTTGGGGTACCGAAACCGCATGGTTCGGTGTGACCCATTTTATATTTAAAATCCTTGAACACATACATGAAAAAATTCAAGTTCAAGATGGAATCGCTCAGGGCGGTTATTGCAAGCCTGGACGAGGGGGATTACATGGTATCCTGGGACATCAAGGATGCTTACCTGCATGTCCCCATTTACCATCCTCGCCAGGAGTACCTCAGATTTGTGGTACAGGATTACCATTACCAAGTCCAGACACTGCCGTTTGAACTGTACATGGCACCGAGGGTGTTTTATCAAGGTAATGGCCGAAATGTTGATACTCCTTCGAGAAAAGGGAGTTGTAATTATCCCGTACTTGGACAATCTCGTTATAAGGGCGAGGTCCAAGGAGCAGTTGGTAGTCGGGGTAGCACTATTTTGGAAAGTGCTACAACAGCATGGTTGGATTCTAAACAGTCCAAAGTCACAGCTGGTTCCTATGACACGTCTACTGTTCCTGGGGATGGTTCTGGACATAAACCAGAAATAGTGTTTCTCCCGGAAGAGAAAGCCAAGGAGTTGTCATCTCTAGTCAGAGACCTCCTGAAGCCAAAATAGGTAGCGGTGCATCATTGCACGCGAGTCCTGGGAAAAATGGTAGCTTCCTACGAAGCAATCCCATTAGGCAGGTTCCATACAAGAACTTTTCAGAGGGACCTGTTGGACAAGTGGTCCGGATCGCATCTTCCGATGCATAGGCTGATAACCCTGTCTCCAAGGACCAGGGTATCTCTACTGTGGTGGCTGCAGAGTGCCCATCTTCAAGAGGGCCGCAGGTTCGGCATACAGGACTAGGTCCTAGTGACCATGGATTCCAGCCTTTGAGGCTGGGAGGCAGTCACACAGGGAAGAAATTTCCAGGGACTTTGGTCAAGTCAGGTTATTTCCCTACACATAAATATTCTGGACCTGAGGGCCATTTACAATGCCCTGAGGCCGGCAAGGCCTCTGCTTCAAAACCAGCCGGTACTGATCCAATCAGACAACATCACGGCAGTCGCCCATGTAAACCAACAGGGCGGCACAAGAAGCAGGATGGCGATGGCAGAAGCCACAAGGATTCTCCGATAGGCGGAAAATCATGTGTTAGCACTGTCAGCAGTGTTCATTCCCGGAGTGGACAACTGGGAAGCAGATCTTCTCAACAGACACGACCTCCACCCGGGAGAATGGGGACTTCCTCCAGAAGTCTTCCAATAGGATTGTACACCATTGGGAAAGGCCACAGGTGGACATGATGGCGTCCCGCCTCAACAAAAAGCTATAAAAGATATTGCACCGGGTCAAGGGACCCTCAGGCGATAGCTATGGACGCTCTGGTAACACCGTGGGTGTACCAGTCGGTTTATGTGTTCTCCCCTCTGCCTCTCATACCAAAGGTACTGAGAATAATAAGAAGGCGAGGAGTAAGAACGATACTCGTGGATGGCCAAGAAGAGCTTGGTACCCAGAACTTCAAGAATTTATATCAGAGGACCCATGGCCTCTGCCACTCAGACAGGACCTGCGGCAGCAGGGGCCCTGTCTGTTCCAAGACTTACCGCTGCTGCGTTTGTCGGCATGGCGGTTGAACGCCGGATCCTGAAGGAAAAGGGCATTCCGGAGGAAGTCATTCCTACGCTTACTAAAGCCAGGAAAGAGGTTACAGCAACTCATTATCACCGCATATGGCGAAAATATGTTGCATGGTGTGAGGCCGAAAGGGCCCCAACAGAGGAATTTCAACTAGGTCGATTTCTGCATTTCCTGCAAGCAGGAGTGACTATGGGCCTTAAATTGGGTTCCATTAAGGTACAGATCTCGGCTCTGTCGATTTTCTTTCAAAAAGAACTAGCTTCAGTACCTGAAGTTCAGACATTTATAAAAGGAGTGCTGCAGAGTCAGCCCCCGTTTGTGCCTCCTGTGGCACCTTGGGATCTCAACGTGGTGTTGAGTTTCTTAAAATCACATTGGTTTGAGCCACTAAAAACCGTGGATCTGAAATATCTCACGTGGAAGGTGGTTATGTTATTGGCCTTGGCTTCTGCCAGGCGAGTATCAAAGTTGGCGGCTTTGTCTTGTAAAAGCCCTTATTTGATTTTCCATATGGATAGGGCAGAATTGAGGACTCGTCCCCATTTTCTCCCAAAGGTGGTGTCAGCGTTTCACCTGAACCAGCCTATTATGGTGCCTGCGGCTACTAGGGACTTGGAGGACTCCAAGTTGCTAGACGTTGTCAGGGCACTGAAAATATATGTTTCCAGAACGGCTAGAGTCAGAAAATCTGACTCGCTGTTTATCCTATATGCACCTAACAAGCTGGGTGCTCCTGCTTCTAAGCAGACTATTGCTCGTTGGATTTGTAGTACAATTCAGCTTGCACATACTGTGGCAGGCCTGCCACAGCCAAAATCTGTCAATGCCCATTCCACAAGGAAGGTGGGCTCATCTTGGGCGGCTGCCCGAGGGGTCTCGGCTTTACAACTTTGCCGAGCAGCTACTTGGTCAGGGGCAAACACGTTTGCAAAATTCTACAAATTTGATACCCTGGCTGAGGAGGACCTGGAGTTCTCTCATTCGGTGCTGCAGAGTCATCCGCACTCTCCCGCCTGTTTGGGAGCTTTGGTATAATCCCCATGGTCCTTACGGAGTTCCCAGCATCCACTAGGACGTTAGAGAAAATAAGAATTTACTCACCGGTAATTCTATTTCTCGTAGTCCGTAGTGGATGCTGGGCGCCCATCCCAAGTGCGGTTTATCTGCAATACTTGTACATAGTTATTGTTAACTAAATCGGGTTATTGTTGAGCCATCTGTTGAGAGGCTCTATTGTTTCATACTGTTAACTGTGTTTCATATCACGAGTTGTACGGTGTGATTGGTGTGGCTGGTATGAGTCTTACCCGGGATTCAAAATCCTTCCTTATTGTGTACGCTCGTCCGGGCACGGTACCTAACTGAGGCTTGGAGGAGGGTCATAGTGGGAGGGGCCAGTGCACACCAGGTAGTCTAAGATCTTTCTAGAGTGCCCAGCCTCCTTCGGAGCCCGCTATTCCCCATGGTCCTTACGGAGTTCCCAGCATCCACTACGGACTACGAGAAATAGAATTACCGGTGAGTAAATTCTTATTTTTTTTTTTTTGTTACTACTTATTAAAGTTTAAAAGTATTTTTAGTAACATATTCATTTATTTTAAATATCTAGGGGGTGTTTTCCAATCACTCCGGGTGATCCGGTGGAGCCAGAACAGATCTCCTCATCTACTAGTGGCGCCACACATCGGGGCAGCCGTTGCATGTGATGCGACCTGGCCAGGTAACATACTCCTGGCTCCGGTTGCATCATATGCAACAGCGCTAGACAAGTGGTTAAGCAGCCTGTCCCTTTGATGTGCTGAGTGTGGAAGCGGGGTACTGCACTTGCGGGGGTACTCTCCACTGGCTGAATCTGCAGTGTGTAGCCCATATGCTACAGCGAGGTCAGTCTCCAAAATGCTTTGCATTCAGGAAATTGGTAAATATGGCAGCATTAGAAACCTACGTGGGTTGCAGCTGCTGTCAGGAATAAAGAGATCCCTCAGTGATACTTTCGGAGGATACTAAAAATGTGTTGTTACCCCCCCCCCCCCCAAAAAAAAACAAAAAAACAAAAAAAAACATTGCCATTGTGTTTATATGTTTTCATTAGCTGTTGGAGCATATTGGCAAAAAATGTGTCTGAGGTTTCTACATGAACCATTTATATCTACTGTGTACATGAAAACACCTCCTTTCGGTTCCCAAAACTTGTTCAGATGACAGTTCCTGGAGAGCTGTGTTATCCCGTAGGGATCAGGCCCAGGGCACTTAAGAGGGAAGGAGGCCCCGTGTGCAGTGGGTCCACTAGGTCTGCGCAGGTCTCTGGGAACATGGCACCCTCACCATGTTCTTGGTTCTATCTCTACTGCTCATGTCCAAATCTCTGGGAAAATTACATTGGCAGGCACACATATAATACATTGTGGCGGAGGGTAATACGGCCAGACCCTCCCCCACAATGTATTATATGTGTGCCTGCCGATGTGGGATGGCGTTATCTCACCTGTCCCGCAATAGCGTTTCTTCCACATCGGCTAGGCTGGTATCGCTGCTTCTGGCATTCTGCGCATGCGCCCTTTAGCCCTTCGCCAAGCTGCACTGCTGGAGGCGCATGCGCGATTAGGCTGGGCACTCGCCGCCGGGTATGTCAGGAAGCTGAGCCTCAGAGAACGGTATGCGCGGGCAGTACTGTGGCGAGTGGGGAGCGGGTAGCGGGTTTGGCAGCGCATGGAAAGCCTGGCAGTCCTATTACACCATTGAGAGGTAATGGTGTTTGATTAGGGCAGAGTTCAGTCACTGCTGTAAGGCAAATACACCTTTTGTCCACGAACAATAAAGTTTTATTGTGACAGTTACAATAACAAAAAAACAGCCATGAAAGCTGTATGCTAACATCGCCTGGCCGGGGAGGGCGTTCCGGATCTGCGGTATTAGGAGGCTAAGGGGTATATGCAATTGCGGTCGAAATCCGTCTGGAATTCAACCGTTTTTGGATTCGACACCATTTGACCGTCGGGACCCAAATTCGACATATTCCATAAAAAATGGATTCGACAGTCCCGCTGTCGAAAAACGGACCAATTGACGATAGTGTGCGTCCTGTATTCAACTTCATGGACAGCACAAAAGTGTTAAAGAAAAAAACCTGAAAAAAATGCTTGGGGTCCCCCCTCCTAAGCATAACCAGCCTCTGGCTCTTTGAGCCGGTCCTGGTTGTAAATATACGGGGGGGAAAATGACAGGGGTTCCCCCGTATTTTAACAACCAGCACCGGGCTCTGCGTCCGGTCCTGGTGCCAAAAATACGGGGGACAAAAGATGTAGGGGTCCGCCGTAATTTTAAAACCAGCACCGGGCTCCACTAGCTAGAAAGATAATGCCACAGCCGGGGGACACTTTTATACCGGTCCCTGCCGCCGTGGCATTAAATCCCCAACTAGTCAACCCTGGCCGGGGTACCCTGGAGGAGTGGGGACCCCTTAAATCAAGGGGTCCCCCCCCCCTCCAGCCACCCAAGGGTCCGATGCTGTCACCCCCCCCCCCCCCCATCCAAAGGCGGCGTATGGGAGGCTGATAGCCAAGTGTCAAAAAAAAAGAATATTGTTTTTTTTGTAGCAGAACTACAAGTCCCAGCAAGCCTCCCCGCAAGCTGGTACTTGGAGAACTACAAGTACCAGCATGCGGGGGAAAACGGGCCCGCTGGTACCTGTAGTTCTACTACAAAAAAAGACCCAAATAAAAACAGTACACACACACCGTGACAGTACAACTTTATTACATACATGCACACCGACATACACACATACTTACCTATGTTGACACGAGGCTCGGTCCCCTTGTCCACGTAGAATCCACGGGGTACCTGTAAATAAAATTATACTCACAACAATCTGGGGTAGGTCGGTCCTTTTCAGAGTTTGTAATCCACGTACTTGGCAAAATAAAATAACGCGGCTGGCCTGCGAATAAGCAGACCTTGGTCAGATGGATTAGAATGGTGATTGCACAAGCCTATGCGCAGGCTGGTCTCCCAGCTCCTGCTGCTATCAAAGCCCATCATGCTCGGTCTGTTGGACCTTCTTGGGCAGCCCGCTGTGGCGCGTCCGCTGAACAATTGTGCAAGGTGGCTACGTGGTCCTCAGTGAACATGTTCATCAGGTTCTATGCCTTTGATACCTCCGCCTCCCAGGATGCTTCCTTTGGACGCCGGGTTTTTGTACCCGCTACAGTGCGTCCTCTCCCATGAGGAACTGCTTTAGGACATCCCCAATGTTATTCCCTGTGGAATACCAGTGTACCCCACTGCAGAAAAGGAGATTTATGGTAGACTTACCGTTGTTAAATCTTTCTGCGAGATGCACTAGATTCCACAGGGCGCCCACCCTGAAGCACTTAGCTTCTTTGGGTTTGTATTGCATTAGCCACTAGTCCCTTCTCGTGTCGTGAGAATGTGGTTCTATGTAACTAACATCTCCCGGCTCTTTTACCTGCTACTGCATTGGACTGGTTAATGAAACTGAGCTCCAGTGCCTGGAGACGGGGTTATAGAGGAGGCGGTGCAGTGCATCCTGGGAACAGTCAAAGCTTTAGCCTGTTGGTGCCTCGGGTCAAGATCCAACTCTACACCTCAATGTTATTCCCTGTGGAATCAAGTGTACCTCGCAGAAAATAAGAATTTACTCACCGGTAATTCTATTTCTCGTAGTCCGTAGTGGATGCTGGGAACTCCGTAAGGACCATGGGGAATAGCGTGCTCCGCAGGAGACTGGGCACAACTAAGAAAGAATTAGGACTACCTGGTGTGCACTGGCTCCTCCCTCTATGCCCCTCCTCCAGACCTCAGTTAGGAAACTGTGCCCGGAAGAGCTGACACAATAAGGAAAGGATTTGAAATCCCGGGTAAGACTCATACCAGCCACACCAATCACACCGTACAGGGAGAGAGTGCGGATGACTCTGCAGCACCGAATGAGCAAACTCAAGGTCCTCCTCAGCCAGGGTATCAAACTTGTAGAATTTTGCAAATGTGTTTGAACCCGACCAAGTAGCAGCTCGGCAAAGTTGTAAAGCCGAGACCCCTCGGGCAGCCGCCCAAGAAGAGCCCACTTTCCTCGTGGAATGGGCTTTTACAGATTTAGGATGCGGCAGTCCAGCCGCAGAATGTGCAAGTTGAATCGTGCTACAGATCCAGCGAGCAATAGTCTGCTTAGCAGCAGGCGCACCCAGCTTGTTGGGTGCATACAGGATAAATAGCGAGTCAGTTTACTGACTCCAGCCGTCCTGGAAACATACATTTTCAGGGCCCTGACTACGTCCAGTAACTTGGAATCCTCCAAGTCCCGAGTAGCCGCAGGCACCACAATAGGTTGGTTCACATGAAAAGCTGATACCACCTTAGGAAGGAATTGGGAACGAGTCCTCAATTCCGCCCTATCCATATGAAAAATCAGATAAGGGCTTTTGCATGACAAAGCCGCCAATTCTGATACACGCCTGGCCGACGCCAAGGCCAACAGCATGACCACTTTCCACGTGAGGTATTTTAGCTCCACGGTTTTAAGTGGCTCAAACCAATGCGACTTTAGGAAATCCAACACCACGTTGAGATCCCACGGTGCCACTGGAGGCACAAAAGGGGGCTGAATATGCAGCACTCCTTTAACAAAAGTCTGAACTTCAGGCAGTGAAGCCAGTTCTTTTTGGAAGAAAATGGACAGAGCCGAAATCTGGACCTTAATGGAGCCCAATTTTAGGCCCATAGTCACTCCTGACTGTAGGAAGTGCAGAAATATCGACCCAGTTGAAATTCCTCCGTTGGGGCCTAACTGGCCTCACACCACGCAACATATTTCCGCCATATGCGGTGATAATGGTTTGCGGTCACCTCTCTCCTAGCTTTAATCAGTGTAGGAATGACTTCCTCCGGAATGCCTTTTTCTTTTAGGATCCGGTGTTCAACCGCCATGCCGTCAAACGCAGTCACGGTAAGTCTTGGAACAGACAGGGCCCCTGTAGCAGCAGGTCCTGTCTGAGCGGCAGAGGCCATGGGTCCTCTGATAACATCTCTTGAAGTTCCGGGTACCAGGCTCTTCTTGGCCAATCCGGAACCACGAGTATAGTTCTTACTCCTCTTCTTCTTATTATTCTCAGTACCTTGGGTATGAGAGGTAGAGGAGGGAACACATAAACCGACTGGTACACCCACGGTGTCACTAGAGCGTCCACAGCTATCGCCTGAGGGTCCCTTGATCTGGCGCAATATCTTTTCAACTTTTTGTTTAAGCGGGACGCCATCATGTCCACCTGTGGTCTTTCCCAACGGTTTACCAGCATTTTGAAGACTTCTGGATGAAGTCCCCACTCTCCCGGGTGGAGGTCGTGTCTGCTGTGGAAGTCTGCTTCCCAGTTGTCCACTCCCGGAATGAACACTGCTGACAGTGCTAACACGTGATTTTCCGCCCATCGGAGAATCCTTGTGGCTTCTGCCATCGCCATCCTGCTTCTTGTGCCGCCCTGTCGGTTTACATGGGCGACCGCCGTGATGTTGTCTGACTGAATCAGCACCGGCTGGTGTTGAAGCAGGGGTCTTGCCTGACTTAGGGCATTGTAAATGGCCCTTAGTTCCAGAATATTTATATGTAGGGAAGTCTCCTGACTCGACCATAGTCCTTGGAAGTTTCTTCCCTGTGTGACTGCCCCCCAGCCTCGAAGGCTGGCATCCGTGGTCACCAGGACCCAGTCCTGTATGCCGAATCTGCGGCCCTCTAGAAGATGAGCACTCTGCAACCACCACAGTAGAGACACCCTGGCCCTCGGGGACAAGGTTATCAGCCGATGCATCTGAAGATGCGATCCGGACCACTTGTCCAACAGATCCCACTGAAAGATCCTTGCATGGAACCTGCCGAATGGAATTGCTTCGTAAGAAGCCACCATCTTTCCCAGGACTCGCGTGCAGTGATGCACCGACACCTGTTTTGGTTTTAGGAGGTCTCTGACTAGAGATGACAACTCCTTGGCCTTCTCCTCCGGGAGAAACACTTTTTTCTGTTCTGTGTCCAGAACCATCCCCAGGAACAGTAGACGCATCGTAGGAATCAGCTGCGACTTTGGAATATTCAGAATCCAGCCGTGCTGTTGTAGCACTTCCCGAGATAGTGCTACTCCGACCAACAACTGCTCTCTGGACCTCGCCTTTATAAGGAGATCGTCCAAGTATGGGATAATTATAACTCCCTTTTTTCGAAGGAGTATCATCATTTCTGCCATTACCTTGGTAAATACCCTCGGTGCCGTGGACAGACCAAACGGCAACGTCTGGAATTGGTAATGACAGTCCTGTACCACAAATCTGAGGTACTCCTGGTGAGGAGGGTAAATGGGGACATGCAGGTAAGCATCCTTGATGTCCAGTGATACCATGTAATCCCCTTCGTCCAGGCTTGCAATAACCGCCCTGAGCGATTCCATTTTGAACTTGAACCTTCTTATATAAGTGTTCAAGGATTTTAGATTTAGAATGGGTCTCACCGAACCGTCCGGTTTCGGTACCACAAACATTGTGGAATAGTACCCCCGTTCTTGTTGAAGGAGGGGTACCTTGATTATCACCTGCTGAGAGTACAGCTTGTGAATTGCCTCCAGTACTGCCTCCCTGTCTGGGGGAGTTGTTGGCAAAGCTGATTTGAGGAAACGGCGAGGGGGGAGACGTCTCGAATTCCAGCTTGTAGCCCTGAGATACCACTTGTAGAATCCAGGGATCCACCTGTGAGCGAGCCCACTGGTTGCTGAAGTTCCGGAGACGGGCCCCCACCGTACCTGGCTCCGCCTGTGGAGCCCCAGCGTCATGCGGTGGACTTAGAGGAAGCGGGAGAGGACTTTTGTTCCTGGGAACTGGCTGTATGGTGCAGCTTTTTCCCTCTACCTCTGCCTCTGGGCAGAAAGGACGCGCCTTTAACCCGCTTGCCTTTGTGGGGCCGAAAGGACTGTACCTGATAATACGGTGCTTTCTTCGGCCGTGAGGGAACCTGGGGTAAAAATGTCGACTTTCCAGCTGTTGCTGTGGAAACAAGGTCCGAGAGACCGTCCCCAAACAATTCCTCACCTTTGTAAGGCAAAACCTCCATGTGCCTTTTAGAATCTGCATCACCTGTCCATTGCCGGGTCCACAATACCCTCCTGGCAGAAATGGACATTGCATTTATTCTAGATGCCAGCCGGCAGATATCCCTCTGTGCATCTCTCATGTATAAGAGTGCGTCTTTAATATGCTCTATGTTTAGCAATATAGTGTCCCTGTCGAGGGTATCAATGTTATCAGACAGGGAATCTGACCACGCAGCTGCAGCACTGCACATCCATGCTGAAGCAATAGCCGGTCTCAGTATAGTACCTGAGTGTGTATACACAGACTTCAGGATAGCCTCCTGCTTTCTATCCGCAGGCTCTTTTAGGGCGGCCGTATCCGGAGACGGTAGTGCCACCTTTTTTGACAAGCGTGTGAGCGCCTTATCCACCCTAGGGGATGTTTCCCAACGTATCCTGTCCTCTGGCGGGAAGGGGTACGTCATTAATAACTTTTTAGAAATCACCAGTTTCTTATCAGGGAAAGCCCACGCTTCATCACACACTACATTCAATTCATTTGATGGGGGAAAAACCACTGGTTGTTTTTTCTCCCCAAACATAATACCCTTTTTTGTGGTACCTGGGTAAATGTCAGAAATGTGTAACACATCTTTCATTGCCGTAATCATGTAACGGATGGCCCTATGGGAATGTACAGTAGTCTCATCGTCGTCGACACTGGAGTCGGTATCCGTGTCGACATCTGTGTCTGCCATCTGAGGTAGCGGGCGTTTTTGAGCCCCTGATGGCTTTTGAGACGCCTGGGCAGGCACGGACTGAGAAGCCGGCTGTCCCACATCTGTCATGTCGTCAAACCTTTTATGTAAGGTGTTGACACTGTCATGTAATTCCTTCCACATATCCATCCACTCAGGTGTCGACCCCGCAGGGGGTGACATCACATTTATAGGCACCTGCTCCGCCTCCACATAAGCCTCCTCATCAAACATGTCGACACAGCCGTACCGACACACCGCACACACACAGGGAATGCTCTGACTGAGGACAGGACCCCACAAGGACCTTTGGGGAGACAGAGAGGGAGTATGCCAGCACACACCAGAGCGCTATATAATGCAGGGATGCACACTACACAAGTGATTTTTCCCTATAGCAGCTATATATATATTATCTGCGCCTAAATTTAGTGCCCCCCCCCCCCCCCCCCCCTCTCTTTTTTACCCTATGGAGTCTGGAAACTGCAGGGGAGAGCCTGGGGAACGTCCTTCCAGCGGAGCTGTGAGAGGAAATGGCGCCAGTGTGCTGAGAGAGATAGCCCCGCCCCTTTTTCGGCGGACTTCTCCCGCTTTTTTATGGAAGTTTTGGCAGGGGATTTTACACATATATAGTCTTAATGACTATATTATGTGTGTTTTTTGCCAGCAAGGTACTCTCATTGCAGCCCAGGGTGCCCCCCCCCCCCCCAGCTCCCTGCACCCATCAGTGACCGGAGTGTGTGGTGTGCCTGGGGAGCAATGGCGCACAGCTGCAGAGCTGTGCGCTACCTTGATGAAGACCGAAGTCTTCTGCCGCCGATTTCCAGGACCATCTTCTTGCTTCTGGCTCTGCAAGGGGGACGGCGGCGCGGCTCCGGGACCGGACGACCGAGGCTGGGCCTGTGTTCGATCCCTCTGGAGCTAATGGTGTCCAGTAGCCTAGAAGCCCAAGCTAGCTGCAAGCAGGTAGGTTCGCTTCTCTCCCCTAAGTCCCACGTAGCAGTGAGTCTGTTGCCAGCAGATCTCACTGAAAATAAAAAAACTAAAATATACTTTCTTTTCTAGGAGCTCAGGAGAGCCCCTAGTGTGCATCCAGCTCGGCCGGGCACAAAATTCTAACTGAGGTCTGGAGGAGGGGCATAGAGGGAGGAGCCAGTGCACACCAGGTAGTCCTAATTCTTTCTTAGTTGTGCCCAGTCTCCTGCGGAGCCCGCTATTCCCCATGGTCCTTACGGAGTTCCCAGCATCCACTAGGACGTCAGAGAAAGAGATTTAACTATGGTAAGTCTACAATAAATCTCCTTTTTGATTAGATTTGGTATTTAGTTCTCTAGTGGATGTTTAGTCGTGGGTTTGACCTCTTCATCTTCTGCAATGGCAATAGTAATGGGCCCTACACACTGGCAGATCCGCCGCCGAGCTGCCCGACGGTGGATACAGCCAATGGGCGACCCGGCGGCGGGGGGAGGTGACGGGGGGAGTGAAGTTTCTTCACTCCCCCCGTCACCCGGCTCCATAGCACTGCATGCTAATATGGACAATCTCGTCCATATTGGCCTGCATGTATAAGCGACGGGGCACCAACGATTAACGAGCGCAGGGCCGCGCATCGTTAATCGTTGGTGCCTACACACTGCACAATATGAATGAGAACTTTCATATCATGCATGTTATCTGCCAGTGTGTGGGGCCCTTAACACCAACTATTTGCAAAGAAGAATTACCAAATTTCCAGTGGGACATCATAATTTGAAAGTGAGAAGAGTAATATTTGTATTTTTTCTTAATAATATGCCAACTTTCAACATTAAATTGAGACAGTGATTGTTTTATTTTTTTTATTTTTTTTTAAATCAAACTCTTGTAGTGTACTGTTATATTGTTTGGGTGGGTATGTAATGTATCTGCATGTTGGCACAGGCAAATGCAAGAGATGGGCTGTATGCAGTGGCAGAACATTGATACAGCGACCAGGCGACCCCTGTTTCTCTTACCAGCGCTACTGCTGGAGGACAGGAATGCACAAAACGCACTGTCACTAATGTTACAGGCAGTGTATGGGCCAAACTACAAAGCTTCAGTTTTCTGTGCAGCCCATACTGACACCTGGTGCCCACAGGCAACTGCTTTTGTTGCTTCCGAGAGTCGCACCACTGTACACCTGCATTCACAGATTTTGTGGCAAAGTAGGTAGCACCCTTGTAAACTTTTCTAAAGCTCTGGCAGGAAACGATCGTATTAATACTGGATGTAAAATGCGGCCAAAAATCAGAAAACGTCTGTTCTTCGGAATTTACCCGCATTTCCCATATGTACCAAGCGTAGGAAGGCGATACATTCTGGAGCTTGGACCTGGCCGGTAATAGGTGCTGCCATCTTTAGATGGGCTTCTTTCTGTAAATCCCTCTATAAGCGATCCAATTGGATTTTTCCAAGCACCCTTAGCGGCTGCCACATCACACATCAACAAGTGTTATTAATGCCAGTATGTACCCGATAAGAGGCGGGATGTACAGCCCCTCAGATGCAATGCTTAGTACATCCCGCTCTGTGTTCTCCTATCTAGGCAAAACATTGAGTAGCCAGCAATTCCCAGTCTCATCTAGTAACAACCAGTGTGTAGTTCCATTTAAGCTTCCAAAGCCTATTTTTGTTTTTCTGTTGCTAGATATAGACTTATGTATACAATATGTTTCCTTGTTTCAAAACTTCTGCATTTAACGTGAGGAAGTATTGGCCAGTGAAGTACATTTGTAGAGTACATTGCCTCTGTTGCAAAGTAAAATTCTTTTCTTTTGCGTTACTGTGACTGAGATGATATATTTATTTATTTGATATGTTCAGATGAAGCGGTGTAAAATCCATTTTGCTAGAGCTGTGGTTTATATTATGCCTGAGATACTTTATCCAGCATAAAACAACAAAATGTGTGCACCCCACAAATGCAGTATACAATATCCCACAAAAAAGCATTACACAAGTCTGTGAACCAGTATTTAAAAATAAATAAATAAAGGTCCTTATTCAAAGCCGGACGTTGCTGTGTCTGCACTAGCGCCGGTTGGTGGTATTGCGTGTGCAAACTTATGAAAATGCGCAGTAGTGATTGCCAGAAAGAGCAGAAGCACCGACGGTGGGTCTAGACTGACCACTATTGGCACAGCAATGCTTCCAGTGTCAGCACTTGTACCAGCCTGTGGCAGGTATATTGTCTTTGTCTGATTATGGCCTCTGTAGAAGCACCTGTGCACCTGAGAACGCAGCTCTGTTTCACTGACATGCCTACGACACTCTCATAAAATGCCTATGTGTCAGATATTTTAACATTCTCTTCAGGCCACAGCCCAGGAGTGCCCATAGCTTTGCCCCTCAATGTCTGTTACAAGCAGTAGCACTGTGTGTGTGTGTGTGTGTGTGTGTGTGTGTGTGTGTGTGTGTGTGTGTGTGTGTGTGTTTGTTTGTGGGGGGGTAGAAAGTAATCTCTTAACTCTGCCAACATCGGCGCTGCGTCCACATAGCATCCTCCTCTGATTCAGGCCTAAACTCTTCCATGTACCACCCAGCAAATATGTCCCTACAACGGTGTACCTGCTTGTAGGTTCGCAGCATTCGCACTTCCAGAAAGAATGTTAATCTCTGTGCGGTGCTATTTTCGTTATAATGGCTACCCTCAAATGCCGGGTGTGACGTCAGCTGAATTTCTGGCAAGAGCAGCACTGACTATGGTAATAGTAATATCGGTTCACAATGACAGGTATTGTATTGATAAGCAATAAATATCAGAATAGTTAAGGAACAATTCAATTCAGTGCAAATGACTGTGTAACGCATATGCCCTGGAAAGTTTTTGCATGTCATTTATAACATTTATTCTGCCTTACGCCTTTAATGTCATCACAAATATACATTTACATTTCCCCAAAAATGCATTAATAATTGGATTTGTAAACCTGTTATGATGAAACCTGTAGTCCTCCAAATTCATCGATCATGTGACCCGCTTAGGTATGTCAACTCAGCAGCAAAATTCCTTGCACCATCTAACTGTCCTGAGTTGAGGGGCCTGACTTGTGGTCGGCGCATTTGTTCCAACTTGCAGGATATTGGCACACTAATTATGTCCCTGCAATAATGAGGTGTCCCTGGTGCCCATGACAGTTAAAGATTGGCTTTAAATGATGGAAGGAGTGTTGTGGATGACCGCCTGCTTTAGAAGTAATAGACCTAACCAAGGAAGACCTGATGACACCTCCTCCTGTGGCAAGGCCACAAGCCCTGTCATAAGGGACATATTGGGGGGTATTGAATTGTTTGAAAAGTCAGTTGGGAGTCTATTTTTTCCCATCTAACCAGACACCGAACCGACTTTTCAAACAATTGAATTCCACCCATTGTGTCAGAATTTAGAGCTTTCCCTGTATGTAATTTTTAAATCTTGCCATCTATGCGGCAGACCTTAATGCAGTAACTGCATTCTATCCAATCAAACATTTGCTTTTATATAGTATACATGTGTACCAAGTTTCAGATTTCCTAATAGTCCATTTAGATAAAAGTTAATATAAAAGAAAATGAGCGTAGTGTCCGCTGTAATTGTAAGCTTATGGTTCATGATGGATATAAAAGCTGTAGTACATTTTCAACTTTTGAAAATTAATAGAAAGGTTTAATAATAACCAAGTTTTAAAATTAGTCAAATTTGACTCTACCATAAGGATAATTTGCATCTTTGCAGATCCACAGATGCTTTCTGTTTTTGTTTTTTGTAACTGTATTGTGTGCATACTTTTGAGAGCGCTCATCAGATGTCACAGAAATCCACAGAGATTTGTAGTACATAAAGACGGTGGAAATGTTTGCACTTGACAGTTGGACAAATTTGGTCTGGGTGTGGTATCCCGACAGCTGGTACTGTATATCAAGTACCACCCGTTTGGTCTATTAGGGAGGGCCTTGCTGAGTGTGGGTTGCGTGTAAAAGTGCTGCTTGTTTTGCACACAATTGGAAACACAAGGTTTCATTCTGTAGAAAGGATCATTTAAATGCGCTAGGAAAGATACACTAAATCACTGATATTTAGGAAGGCCGTTTTTATGGGAGTGCTCAATGCTGTTGTAAGCTGTGCCTTATATAATACTTATATTTGCACCTTTTGGTTGAACTTCAGCAGAAAATCGTGTTTTTAGAAGCAATTGAAAATATCACATGCACAGAAGTGAAAACGGCAAAACTGAGAAGAATATTCAGAAGAAATACCTACAATTTGAGATCAATAAACATTGTTCAGACATATTAGGTGTACACAACCGGTGACCCATTAGGTGTACACAACCGGTGACCCATTTGCGATATATTGTTTGTCGATATAACAAATAATATATTGGCCAGTCTGTTCCCAGCATTAATCACCCATCATTAAGTCATTATCACTGCTGAAACCTGGCCCAGTAGAGTTTATGAACTGAGTGTCCCAATCGCTACACTATAAGATGGAAGGCAGCCTAAACTAATTATTTTGTATGTAGTAAAATGGTTACTACTCCACAAAAACTGATCATTTGAAGTCTAGTTTTCACCCATCTGAAAATGAATGTGATAACTAATGCAAGAAATATGCAGGAGAATGTGTTGCCCAGGGGTGAACATATTGCTGTTAGGTTGGTGATGGTTTTATTGCTATACGGTAATAGTAAATGTTGCTACAGGGTGGAAGATGAGACTGTGGGGTCTATGTATAAGCCTTCAGGGCAGTACGGATGGTGTAATGGGTTTGATTCCCACCTTGGCCCTAACTGTGCAGAGTTTGTATATTCTCCCTGTACTTGCGTGGGTTTCCTCCCATAATCCCAAAAATATACTGGCAGGTTAATTGGCTTCCAACAAAATTAACCCTAGCGTGAATGTGTCTGTGTGTACATGTGGTAGGGAATATAGATTGTAAGATCCACTGGGGCAGGGACTGATGTGAATGGGCAAATATTCTCTGTAAAGTGCTGCGGAATATGTGTGCGCTATATAAATAACTGGTAATAAATAATAAAATAAAATAAGCCTTGGAGAGAGATAAAGTACCAGCCAATCAGCTCTTAATTGTCATGTTACATGCAGTGTTTGAAAAATTATAGGAGCTGGTTGGCTGGTTCTTTATGCCCGCCCCTTTATCTCTCTTCAAGGCTTAGGACCCTAATCAGCTTCAGTTGCATGCTGGGAGCCACCCAGCATGCTAATGGAGGCCAGCGATGCAATTAAATTGCGATCGCATCGCTAAATAAGGGAAGCCTCCTGCCTCCACAGTCTGGCTGCAAAGGCAGTCACGCCACCTCCATGTTTCCCGTCACAGCAGCCGTGCATGACGTCATGTTGCCGCCCAGAAAATGGC